>NC_141135.1:34933345-35236202 GCF_053477565.2 Lygodium microphyllum | reverse complement strand
CTTGTGACCAATGTTGGAAGGATCAGGAAGACTTCGTTGATTTGTTGTCCTATCAACCAGCCCTTCACTTTCAGGAGGCAGTGGGACTGACTTTCTTATCCACCATCTTGTATTTTGTCTCCACTTGCACTTCAGCCTTGTTGAGTAAACCAATGTCTTCCTATTCAACAAATTCTTGAATTGTTTGATAAAAATCCAATGTACATACTTCTATGGACTAATTTTCAGCTTGATCTTTTGTATGAGTAGTTGCATATATTTCAACCAATGTGTCAGTAGTAATCAGTCCAAAAAAAAAGTCTGAAATATCTTCATTTTTAGATGGCTTCTCCAGCCATAATGACGTGCAAGTGCACCAAGATGATAGGCATAAAATGGCATTCATAAAATTGAATGGGATATGTTTGCCTACATAGTCATGCCATTTGGGCTGACTAATGCACCTACTACCTTTTAGCATCTTGTGGGTACTATTTTCAAGGACATACTTAGAAAAGTGGCTCAAAGTATTCCTTGATGATTTGTGTGTTCATTACAGTTGGGAGGAGCACCTAGATAGACTCCACACCCGAACTCATAATGTTGACGAAGGATCCCTAGCTATGATGTTTGCTATTATTTCTCTTGATATTACCTTCTAGCTACACCCTTCACTTTCTTTATTGATCATCAAGCATTACTTTAACTTGTTGAACAAACCTTGTGCAATAGGATGCATTGCTCGATGGTTACTTCTGCTATTAGAATTTGATTACTTTGTGGTAGTACACAATGACAAACAACATCACATGGCAGGCCATAGGTCTCGTATAACCACAAGAGAAGGAACTGGAGAAGGAATTGTAGATGACCTATCCAACACACATTTGAATTTTACGGCCTCCTAGGCTCTTTTTTGCTTCAAAAAGGGTCTTGCTCTCATTGGTGACCATAGGATAGGGCAACTTAGCCCGTTGAATCCCATGAACTGATTTGCACAAACAATGACCAAAGAAAGCATCAAGCTGCCATAAAAAATATACTCAACAAAGCATAAGAATAGCTCTCACTCTATCCCGTGATAGAATCAAGGCATGATAATCCACAAGGGATAGGTCTAGCATAATCTAACATAAATCCAGAGCGAGTTGCTAACCAACTACATGGACTAGCTAAAAAAACTATCAAAGAGGTCATCCTAGTGGTGGTCTTAACTACCTATCAACTTGGACAACTGGACTAGGACCTCCTACTAGGCGAGGACTCCTATAGCTTGGTCATAATATTTTTCTTGTAACACATTTTCCTCCCATGGTTTCCATACTCGGGCGTGTAAAAATGAGGGATCTAGATACTGGTCTCTAGAAAGAAGCAAGTTGGAACGGTCCGACTCCGAGTCTGAGTCTAGCAGGCGTTCGACTCCGAGCTCGCGCTTGCGCGCTCGCTCTCTGGCCTTTTGCTGAGGGCTAAGGCTCGCTGTTGCTCCAACATGATGAGTTGCATGTGCGGGGAAGGCACTCATAATAGTTGGTGGTCTTCTGCCTCCTCTCGTGCCGCCCGACAAGGCGGTATTGTCTGTGTCTCGAGAGATGCAGAGCCTGACCGCCCCGCTGCTCAGACTGTGCCGCAGTTTGCCAATCATGCAGATGACACCCTTATCTTTCTCTCATCATGAGTCGGACATGGCGACTACTGTATAGAGGGAATTTGGGAAAGTAGTGGGTAACCCACTATTTAATGGTCTCCCCGCTCAGTATGCAGGTCTCGGACCTATTGGGCAGCATGCAGAACATCTTCCAGACAGAAGAGGAGATGGATTGTCCTCAAGATACTGACCCGTCCACCTAGGAGGCGTTGTAGAACAACTGGCAGGTGGCTGTTTTGGAAGCCCCGTGGTCCAAAGGGCATGTCTCCAAGAAATTGAAGGAACTGATGACTTCGCAACTTCTCGAAGTCAGCCGCATCTTCCTCAATCAACGAAGTGAAGATAAGGCTCAAGCAGGAATGCAAAAAGGGCAACAGGATGCCGCCGCCCCCTCCAAAGCGTCTTCGAAACCAGGCCAAGCATCCAATCAATCAGGTATGTTAGGTACGCAATTCTGTCTTTCTATCCCTGCTATTGAGTTAAATAAGCTTACCGTCTCTTATCAGTCGAGAGCGCTGATCGGACTTTGTCATGGGGCGCACCCCCCTGGATTTTCTATGTGATTGGGTTAGGCAAAACTGGGAACCTATTGGGGCGAAGCCTATTGCCATCCAATACCTCCCAAACAACTACTTCTTCTTTCTGTATGAAAACGAGCACTCAGCCCTTACCCTCCTTAGCCATGGGCAATGGATACTTAGAAGCTCCCCATTGTCCCTGTTCAAGTGGACACCAGAATTCGACCCCTCTGCTCCCAAACCGACCTGCGCCCCGATCTGGGTTGAATTCCCAAACCTGCCGCTACATCTTTACCCCTTTCTGAAAATGCTAGCAGCTCCCCTAGGTAGATTGCTAAGGTAAAGACCCTACATGCACATTAACCCGCGTTGGCACCCCCAGCTACTAATAAAAATTAATTTGAGTAAAACCCTAATTGATTCATTGCTGATCACTAACACAGAGGGAAAATTTGTGAAGAATCAACCTGTCCTCTATAAAAATCTCCCTAATGCGTGTTTTAAGTGCCTTAAAATGGGACATTTCGTTCGAGACTGCCCCGAGTGGAAGGATAGAGTGATTCCAGAACCCGACAAGACTAATCCCCATCCTAAAACCGGTGAACCTCAAAGTGATGGATTCCAATCGGTCAATAGGAAGGGTAAGAGCAAACATCAGTCAACCCAGAAACAAAATAGTAATAGTAAGAGTAGGAACATTAATAACAATAGATACTCCCCTCTTCTCATGAACTTAGTGGATACATCAGAAGGGAATGGTGAAAAGGGGGTGAACGAAGCAAAGGGGGAGGATACTACAACGGAGCTAGTCTTTGATGAGGTAATAGTGGAGGAAACTCAGGGAGATTTCAAGGGGCAGACCACCAGGCCTGATGAAAATGCAATGCAACCAGAAAACCTAAACTTTGACCTTAACAAACAGAATGGAGATGTCGAGTTCTCGCAGGCAGAGGAAGAGGAACTACCAATGGGGAGAGACCCCCCTCTCAGCCCCATCCCTGCAGAAAGTCCAGTCAAAGAGGTAGGTAATAGTCAAAACGCAAAAAGAAGGTACTCAAGCGTAGGGCTAGTAACCCATTTGGGCAAACAAAGGGACCCCAGAAGAAAGGGAAACCAAAAAAAACATAAATTCGGTAATGAATAAACTAAAAATTGTTTCTTATAACATCAGGGGATTGATTGATCCCAAAAGGGCAACTATACTCAGGGAATGGCTCAAAGTTAGTGCCATCCTCCCTGACGTCATTTGCCTACAGGAAATTAAAGTGTCAGGCCCCCCTCTTCTTAAGAATCTGCAGTCAGTGTCCAAGGAATATGTATGGTTCATAACAAACCACACCAATCGAAGAGGAGGAACATGCATTGGTGTCTTCGTCAAAATTAAGGACCTAATATGTAAGACAATTATAGATAAGGACAATCACTTGGTGGCAGTCCTTTTCAAGAATCAGGATGAATTAGCTGTTGTTTCAGTGTATGCCCCTAATACCTCTTCTGAAAGATGCAGGCTGTGGGATTCATTTTAGGTTATCAATTGCCCCATCATCATCGCAGGTGATTTCAATATGGTTGAAACATGTAAAGACAGATATTTGGAAAAATGTTCATGTCTTGCAGGAACTGAAAGGAGTAAGTGGTTGGTAACTAAAGCCTATCATGGGCTCACGGATGTCAGTGAACAGCTAGGATTTACTTGGAGTAACAATCAAAGTGGATCCTCTTTACGTAAGGCTAGACTAGATAGATTTTATGTTGCTGCTGGATTACTCGCCTCCTATGCCAATGTTAAAGTAAAAGTACTATACAACTTAGTTATGTTTGATCATAAGCCTATTCAACTGACTCTTTCTAACTCATCCCAAATAATTAGGGCTGGCTGGTTTCATGCAGACCCCAGACTTTTCCAAAACAAAGCAGTCACAGGGAATCAATCCAAGAAATCTAGACATTGGCCTTCCAACAAACGTTATCCCCAGCTCACTCATGGACTAAAGCCATTAGAGACACCCAACTATTCTTGAGGGATTTAAAAATGAAAAAGACCCAACAGGTTAGGGAACATAGAGCTAGACAATACTCAGCATATAAAACCTTGGAGACCAGGATAGAGGCGGGGGAGAGCCAACTGCAACATGACCTACAAAAAATCAAGCAGGAACTAAGATCTGCTGAAGAAATAGAAGCTATGGACATACAACTCTTCACTAGGCAATGGTGGGCTGGCAAAGCAGATAAACCCACCAAAGAAATGTTCCAAGTCCTTAGGAAAAAAAAGAATAGAGACTCCATCCCTATGCTTAGAAAGGAAGATGGTACACATGCGCAAAACAATGGAGAGAATCTCCTTATAGCTAAGGAGTTCTTCTCTAAAATGTTTAGCTCCCCTAGAGAGAGCTCATCAGAAGAGACAACCGCTAAAGCTAAGATAGCGATGGCCAGGAGGAAAGTTGTCCCCCCAGGCTTGGCTGAGGTTCTAGATGGGGAGCTCTCAGCTATTGAGATCAGTGACGCCATAGACTCTCTAGCATCAGGGAAAAGCCCAAGGATTGACGGCCTTCCAAATGAATTCTTCAAAGAATACAAAGACTTTCTTGTTCCGCCCCTTCTTATGGTATGGAGGGAATCCCTAAAATTTGGAGCCTTACCTCATACAATCAATGAAGGGATAATCAAACTAATCCATAAGAGGGATGACAAAGAGCTTCTAGCTAATTGGAGACCCATAACTTGTCTCACTTCAGCATATAAGGTCTTTGCTAAAGCCATAGCTAGGAGGCTATCTGACCAACTTGACCACTGGATAAGAAAAGAACAAAAAGGGTTCATTAAAGGGAGATACATCCTAGACTCAATAATTGCCCTATGGGAAGGCATTGAACAAGCCCAAAGAACCAACCAAGACTTTGTTTTCTTCAAGATTGATTTTGACAAAGCGTATGATAGGTTAGAATGGGATTTCATCCTTCAATCCCTCCAAGATATGGGGCTAGGGAGGAAGTTCATTAAATATGTTAGTACCCTCTTTGGTAATGCTTCCACCAGAATAGCCATCAATGGAGAAATGACTGACTCCTTCCCATTGAGGAGATCCATTAGATAGGGTTGCCCTCTTGCCCCCTTGTTGTTTGCCATTGCAGCGGATGCGCTAGGGTGGCTCATTCAAGCTGAGATTGCTAAGGGCAATATTAAAGGTATCAAACTCCCTAACAACAAAGACATGGTTCTCAACCAGTTTGCTGATGATACAAATGGTACAGTCAATAACGATCCAGTCTCACTAGTGGCCTTTTGGAACTGCTTGCAAACCTTTTGCAAGGCGTCGGGCTCTGTGATCAACCCCAAAGAAATAGGAATTAAAACACTAATTAGTCCTTGTCCTAGATGGCTCCTGGATGAAGGATGCAAGGAGCTAGAAACAGGCAAAGTATTTAGACTATTAGGAATACCCATGGGCTTTGGAATTTCAATGAAACAAAGATGGGACTGGGTATTGGAAAAAATCAGGGGCAAGTTTGAAAAATTGAAAGGGCTGCAGCTCAATATGGTTGGAAGATGCATGGTGCTTAAACACATTCTAATTCCATCCACAATATACTTTTTGGCTTGCTGGAAACCTTCTAAGGCAGGAATGAAACAACTAGAACAACTAGGGAGGAACTTTCTATGGAGTGGGGATGGAGAACAATTCAAGGTACCTAAAGTGTCTTGGGCTATATATACTACACCTAAAAAATTAGGTGGTCTTGGTCTACCCAACCTACGCATCCTGGCTGACAAACTGGCAACCAAATGGATTGCAAGAAGTATCATAAGGGAAGAAGAAGACTAGATTACTTTAATCAAGGCAGCCACCACTGGAAAATTTCAGGATAAGGGCTGCCCTAAATGGAAATGCCTAGACCCACTAATGATAAATATCTGTCGTGTCAATCTGAAACCTAAAGACTTTTCGCCCCTGGCCAAAGGACTATGGGAGGCCTGGTTCAAGTACAAGAACCTGTTAATCCCCTCTCCCCTCCCCAACCTCACTCTGCCCTGGTGTTCCAAGGACTCTATCTGGTTCAGCTTCCATAAGGTAGCGATCCCAGACAACCAGCTGAACTTAGCATACAAGCTCTTCAAGAAAGAAATTAGAATCTGGAGGGACATATGGGATCCAGTCCTTAAAACGTGGATGACCGGGACACAACTGAAGCAGACATTCAAACTTAAAAGACAGGAACTGGATCTGGTGACTGAAAGGGTACTCTTGTGGGAATCTAATGTGCCGATTATGAGCAATCTCAACCACCATTTCAATCAGAGGGGGATCAGGTTATTAGGGGACAAACCACTGCTCCCCCTGCCTGACTTGATAAATAGCAATGCTCCACTCTGCAATAAACTGAATAACAGATGGCATATTAATTGGGCAGTAGCTCAGTGAAACTATAGGTTTAATAACATTTGGGCTCCCTCTGTTCAACCAAAGATGTCCTGTCTGATGTGGCTCATTACCCTCAAAAGTCTATGGACTAATGAGAGAGCACACAAAGCAGGTTTGGGGAATGGTTTATGTTCAAGGTGTGGACAACAGGTAGAATCAATTTCACATGTTTTCGTTAATTGTCCCAAAAATGCTAACATCTGGTGTTTTTTACAGGTTACAGTCTTCAAGTATCACCCCACTAAACTCACTTGGAAGGAGGTGTTATTAGGGGAAATCTATGGTCTTCCCCCCTCACTTTGGAATTGGATCAGAAGCTATTACTTGTGGCACATTTGGTTGAGTAGGAACAAGAAAGTGTTTGAAAACATTGATGTTGATCCTATACATGGACTAAAATCTGACCTCCTTTTGCAGGTTGAGAAAGACATAGCTACCATCCTCAAGCAACACGAAGACAGCTTAAAGCAGGGACTAGAAACTGCAGTTAATGTGGATGTGGCAGCAATTCTTCTGGACATCAAGAAAAAAGCTGAAAATTGAAAAGGCTTATTAGGAGTTCAATTTTATTGGCCACTTTTTGGGGGCTAAGCTGTCCACTAATGTAACGGTAGCTTCCCAGGACTGAAGCAGTATCTAAAGCATGCAGTTGTAAATCAGTATTTTTGATATAAATAAATCTTTTTCTGCTTCCTTCAAAAAAAAATGAGGGATCTAAGCATATAGTGACCCAAGGAGAACAGAGCATCGGCCTCAAGTCCTGACTTGGTACCCAAGAACCTACCGAGCTCTCGCAAGATGACACTTAATCATTTTCTTTCGCTCACTTTTGTTTTCACTCCAACATTCCTTATTTCTCTTTCAGCTAGCTACTACTCCTAGAAAGACAAGGTATCTGCTGACTCATCCCCAAGAACCTACCAGGCCTCCACAAAAGGCGATAATCAATTGCTTGTAGGAATTTTCTTCCTTTTTCTTTTCTAATTGAGGAGTTAGAACCCCTTTTTATACACCTGTATAATTTTTATTGTTAAGAATCGCCTGGTGGGGGGACTTGCTCAAGATGCTGCGCCGAACACACACAGAATGCACAAGGAGAAGCTCACTCAAGAGACAAGAAGAGAGATGGATGCCAAAACATTTTCTTGCTGGTTTTTTCTTCTTCTTCCACACACTTTACAATATACACAAAGTGTAGATAAGATGCAACATAAAGGAAAGTGGCCTACTAAGTCAAACAATGCATAACCGACTACACTAGTTGACTGGCGCTATAACTATACCAGCTGTAAATAGGTGTAACAACTTGAATATAATAAGTAATGAGTCAGTGGCCATGGGAGAGTCATAATGACCACCGACATGCTAAGTGTACACATGTGGACCCATCTAACCAGGCGGTCCATCATTAATGTCTGCATGTGTTGAGCTTGTCATCTCAACACTCCCCCTCAAGCTCAATTGCATCTCTACAACTCCAAGTAAGCTTCGAAACTTTTGAAGCTTCTCTGTACCCAATTCCTTCGTGAAGATGTCAGCTATTTGATCCCGTGTGCTGATATACACCAAGTCAATCTCACCTACTAGTACCTTCTCTCTCATAAAGTGGTAGTGTACCTCAATATGTTTTGTCCTAGCATGGAACACAGGGTTCCTAGCCAACTGTATATTGCTCATGTTGTCACAATAAATGACAACTGGACCTTCCACCTGCACATCTAAATCAGCCAATAACTTTTGTAGCCATACTACCTCACATGCTGCAACAACATCACCTCTACACTCAGCCTCTGTACTCCACAAAGCAACTGTAGATTGCTTTTTGCTGCTCCAAGTAACTGCTGCACTACCAAGAGAGAACATGTATCCGCTGGTAGATCTTCTATCAGACATACTTCCAGCCCAATCTACATCTGTGTATCCAAACACCTATACATCTGTACCTGCCTCATAGAAAAGTCCATAATGTAACGTGGACTTCACATATCTCAATATGCGTCTGACTACATCCAAATGTGGCTTTCTAGGTACTTGCATAAACTGACTCACAAGACCAACAATGTAGCTCAAGTCTGGCCTTGTATTGGTCATGTAGATCAAACTCCCCACTATCCTCCTAAACATAATAGGGTCTTCTATCTCATCCCCAACATCGGCACTCAACTTTACATTCTGCTCCAACGGGACTGAAAGTGGTTTGCATGTTGTCATACCATACTTGGACAATATATCCAAGCCATACTGTCTTTGGAACAGTAATATACCATCATCACATCTGATCACCTCAATGACAAGGAAGTACCTTAGCTCACCTAAATCCTTCATCTCAAACTTCTTCTTCAAAAAGTCCTTGACTTCAGCAATCCCACTATCACTATCACTTGTAATAATCAAGTCATCCACATAGATGACTATGATGACCAAACTTGCATCTCCCTTTCTCACATAAAGTGAGTGATCAGCATCAGAAACATAAAAGCCAATATTGACAAGATACTCTATAATCTTGTCAGACCATGCTCTAGGTGCTTGTTTGAGCCCATAGAGTGCCTTCTTCAATCTGCACACATAGGTGGGATGCTCTAAATCTTCATAACCCGCTGGCTGATCCATATACACTTCTTCGTGCCAATCACCATGCAATAAGGCATTCTTCACATCCATTTGTTGCAACCTCCAACCTTTGGCTGCTGCCAAAGCAATCACACATCTGACAGTTGCCATCCATTTGCTGCAATGATACTAGATCCCAAGTCTTATTGGCATCTAATGTAGCCATCTCCTCATCCATTGCTGCATCCCAATGAGTATGACCAAATCTTTTAACAGGGTATCTGACCCTTCTAGGTCTGCATACCACCCGATCACTCAATGGAGCCTTTACATTACTATGAGCTCTCTATACACCTGGTGTCCTGACAGAAGGAATACCAAGCTCATCATCCAAGCTCTCTGAGCCACTGGAGTCTCCATCAAGAACTACATCAATGCTATCTGACACTTTATTCTTTTCTGTGTCTTTACCTATAGTGCTACTAGATGCACCTGAAGATGTAGAGCTACTCCTTAGTCTCCCAAACCAAGGACTACCAGATGATGTCTCTAGTCCACTAAGAGTCCGTGATTCTTGCTTTTCAGCCTGCACATGAGTGTCATAATCATCATCATCATCCAATGCATCACCACTAGATGCATACCAAACTGCTCATTTCATCAAAGATGACATCCCTGCTCACTCTGAACTTACATGTGACAAGGTTATAACAACGATACCATTTCTTCTCTAAAGAGTATCCAATAAAGAAACATTTTTCTGCCTTTGGATCAAGCTTCTTCAGTAGCTCATCTGGCACATGAACGTATGCTACACAGCCAAATACCTTCAAGTGCGATACATCAGGCTTCTTGCCAGTAAAGCATTCTTCAGGAGTCATCCCATGAACTATAGCTGTGGGAGTTCTATTCATAATATAAACAGCAGTATGAATAGCCTCAGACCAAAAAATGCTTAGATATATTCTTTTCAGCCATCAAGGCGCGTGCAACTTCTGCAATATGCATGTTTTTCCTTTCTGCAACCCCATTTTGCTGTGGAGTATACATGCATGTGAATTGTCTCTTTATCCCATGAGACCTCAAAAAATCACTGAACTCATTCAAGAGGTACTCTCCCCCTCCATCTGACCTCAAGCACTTTACTTTCAAGCATGTTTCTCTTTCAACTGTAGCCTTGAAAGTTCTAAAGTACTCAAACGCTTCACTCTTTTCCTTCATAAAATATACCCACAGCTTTCTAGAACAATCATCAATGAATGTGACAAAGTATGAACTACCTCCAAGAGATACATTTTGTGTAGACCCCCAAATATCTGTATGTACAACATCAAGGATATTTCTGCTTACATCTCTGTCATGTGAAAGGAGTTGTCTTGTCTGCTTACCAAACTGACATGCTTTGCATACCTTATGAAATTCTGCAACTCTAAATATAGGCAAACCTATAACCAACCCTTTGGACTGCATTAATTTTAGCCTTTGTACATTTGCATGTCCAATGCCTTTGTGCCAAATTTCAATATCTGCAACAACATCTTTTCCTTTAGCATACATAGCAGCATTCATAGTAGGAATTCCAGCATCCAGAGTAAACATACGTCCAACTCTACTTCCCTTTGCAACTAACCTGCACTTGTCATTGAAGTCTTCTACAAAGCAGCCCTTTGCAATAAATCTGACTTGCAGCCCTTGCTCTACCATCTGACCAACTGACACCAAGTTCTTCGTAATAGATGGCACATGTAATACATCTGAAAGACTCTTTGTCTTACCATCATGCAAGCACAAGGGAACTTTTCCAATGTGTGAAATTGGGTGGCATGAATCATCACCCATCTGCACATAACCTGTATTTTATAAATCCTGCATCTCTCCAAACCATTCTGCATGGCTGGTCATATGATTGGATGCACCTGAATCAACATACCAAACATCATCATGTATTCTCTTTCTTGTAACAGCATTCATCATATGTTGCATAACGAACAAACGTTCATTTTTGTATTCATTCTGTCGTGAAGACGATGCATAGTTTCCTTGCTGCAATTTACCACTGCGAATATCATCTTTCTTAGCATAACATTGGGCTGCAATATGACATATTTTGCCACAGTAGTGACACACAATACCGGAGTTGTTAGAACCTCTGTTTTGCCATCCACCTCTTCCTCTAAAGCTCCCCCTACCTCTAAAGTTACCACGACCTCCTGAAACCTGCATATCGCCAAATTCATGATTCAGTCTGTTTTGTTGGTTGTCACTACCACGTCCTATACCATGGCCTCTTGAAGAGAACCTACCACATCCCCTTCCTGAACTGGAGTAGAAAGCTTGGACCTGTTCACCTCTTTTTTCAGATGTCTCACTCTGCATGTTGATCTCTTCAGTGATCATAAGGGAGACCAACTCATCGAAATCTGGAAATGGCTTTCTGACATATACGGAAGTTACAAAAGACTTCCAAGCCTTTTCATTGTTAAGTCCACCCAAGGTAGACGATACCAAATCATCATCATCGGGCATTGCATCAATCACTGCCAAGGCATCTGCAATGCTCCTTACCTTCAGTGCATACTCATTGATAGACATCTTCCCTTTCTTCAATGTATTCAACTCTTGCTTAAGTTGAATCTTTCGTGCCTTTGTATTTATAGAAAACATACTTTCAAGTATGGTCCAAGCTGCATATGAATTCTCTGCATTTCTAATATGTCCCAGCATATTATTGTCAATTACTGCAGACAGCCAATACATGACCTTTTATTCTTTTGCATTCCATTCCTTCCGTGCCTTTGTCTCTTCTGCAGTTGGAGGATCACTCACCTCCAGCTCCTTTTCTTCACTCGAAACAAACTCGTAGAGGCCCTTTCCAATAAGGAAGTTCATGACACGAAACTTCCATGAAGGATAGTTGTTTTTGTCGAGCTTCTCAACGATGGGGTTTCCACTGTTCTCTGCCATTATCACAAAACTAATACCAAACATCAAGCAAATCTTCTGCAACCCTCGACCTGTAGTGCCAGCAATACACCAGATAGCATTTTTCACTATCTGCTCAATAATACATGAAATCTGCAACCAGTTTGCAGATAAACCTTGTGTTTATTTGCTGATAAACACCTTTGAACTTACAGATCTAAAATTTGTAACCTATACACTTGTATACGGCAAACACAGCTGAAATTGCAGGATACCTTGAACTACTATCTGCAACCTTGCGAGTCTAAAACAGGGCCTGAAATGACCTCGGATGGCCAAAATAGCAGCGGGAAAGCCCTAAAGGGCCAATCTGCAGAAAACACGACGCTCTTCGCACACACCAAATCTCACTGCAATCTGAGATTTTTGCTCTGCCCTACTTCCGGTGCCTCCACAGGCAGTGTCCAAGAGAAGAAGTAGAGAATGGAAGAGCTTCTTACCCGTTGCTTGCTTGCTCGAATCCTTGGCTCCTCTCCTTTGCTTTAGCCTTCAAAACCAGCCTCAATCAGTGGTGCAGCTTTAATACCATGTCAAGAATCGCATGGTGGGGGGACTTGCTCAAGATGCTGTGCCGAACACACACAAAATGCACAAGGAGACGCTCACTCAAGAGACAAGAAAGGAGATAGAGGCCAAAACGTTTTCTTGCTGATTTTCTATTCTTCTTCCAAATACTTTACAATATACACAAAGTGTAGATACGATACAACATAAAGGAAAGTGGCCTACTAAGTCAAACAATGCATAACCAACTACACTAGTTGACTAGCACTATAACTATGCCAGCCTGTAAATAGGTGTAACAACTTAAATATAATAAGTAATGAGTCAGTGGCCATGTGAGAGTCATAATGACCACCAATGTGCTAAGTGTAGACGTGTGGACCCATCTAACCAGGCAGTCCATCATTAATGTCCGCATGTGTTGAGCTTGTCATCTCAACATTTATCTTTAGATATATTTCGATCTTGCTTTTCTTTGCCATTTTGGCATGCTTCTTTAACTGCCTCATACTAGCAGGGACTTCTAGGATAACTGCCTAACAAGCAAGAAGGAAAGGGTCACAAGGAATATCCTCTATCACAAGTCTTTAATGCCTTAACAAGAGGTAGACGACTACTCAAATCTCCCGTAGATATACCTAACCAAACCCTAAGACTTTAGCCTTGATTGCCGGTCCCCACAAACAAAAAGAAAATAACCCCCACATACATATATAACACTATTATCTTAAGGAAAAAAACTCAAAAAGGCAACAATACCACCTGGAATGGCCACAAGAAGCTCCTCTACAGCAAAGGCTCCCTCCAAGCACTTCGTTCCACCTACATGATGCAATCACTAAAATCAAAAACCATTAACATGCATGCACTAAGTAGACATATGGCCCTCTTGGCCTAAAGAGGTATTACATTTCACAACCAACAAAATGGACCTCTTGGCCTTATAAAGTAAAACATTAGAACTTGCCAGAGACGGCCCTCTTGGCCTTATGAAATAAAACATGAGACTATCATTCAACATAGTGTACTATTGAAACAATCCCTTGGTCCTAAGGTTACTCAACTAAAGCACAAAACCGACCAAGGATAAGGCCTCTTAGGCCCTACACTAAGTGCATCAGGTTATTAGCTAGCCCCCGTGCATAAATAGCAAGGAATATTTGACGAATATGATGATACACAATCCTATGCATCCATGACAGAGTAGGAAGGTGCTCACTTGCTACCTGACTCATAACCCAAACTAACCATCGGTGGCCAAAATATGACATGTCAATAAGAAGACCCAAAGTATTCCATGGCTAATGTTAGGAGGTAATTGTAAGGGCTCCCCTGGACCACAATTGAAAAAGACATCTTCAACAAAAGCATATTCATCCAAGGAATCCACAAAGCGATTCCATTGTCGAGGAACTAACTAGCAAGTCACCATCTCAAACATATGCAACACATCCAAGGCTGCACAACAGTATATTTGTAAGATGGGACCTTGCACACACTATAGGTCCCCTTTAGCTAATTGATTACTAACTGCAAGTCACCTTTAACCAATAATCGGTGGATATCACCACATCGGGCTACATTTAGCCCCATGATCAAGACCTTGTATTTTGCCATATTATTAGTAAAAGAGGGTCCTAAATAGACTCCCATCTTCATGAAAACCCTACGTCGAGGATCTTTAATGACCACACCAACGCTCGCGTGTTTAGTGGGCCCCTTGGAAGCTCTATTAAAATATAGAGTATAAATCCAGACTTCATTGATAGGCCACACCATAATAATCATCTCACTAGTACGTATGATAATCAAAATCAAGTCGAGAAAGATGATGTATAGCAGGCACAATCCCTCCTTCCTCACTGAACTCGATAGGAATGCTAGTCAAAAGTCGTTGACAAAGAAAACCTTAATTTCCCATGTAAAGGATCCGTCTTGCTACTCAATAACCTGATAACCTTTACTCCACTAGATCATTCAACCTTTGTGGTAATGTTGCTCAAGATATAAATGCTCCAAATAGGGAATGATGTGCCCCATCCACTCGTCTTGGTACCTACTACACGTTAAAGTTGAATCCTAAAGGACCTACACAAGCACCAAGCCCAATGTCAGCCCTTACACATAGCAAGACTTCAACTTATTAAAGTTAACTTTAGTCTTAAACTCTACCCCTTGCAAATATGCTAGAAGGGCTATAGAGCTATTCTTTCCTAAACATACAATCTTGTATGGTCTATCCCATTTGGGTTCTAATTTTCTTGGAAAGAGCTCCCGATAAGCATCATAATACAGCATTAACTGACCTTTCGCAAATTTGTACTTTTTAGCCCAAAGATTATGAAGGTCTTTCGTTCTCCTCTTCCCTTCTTCTTGATGTTATAAAGCTTGCAACTGAATCTCATCAAGATCTGCCAAAGAATTATACCATTTTCTATAATGCTTCTCCCTCTCCCAACGAATGATTGAGGGAAAAACGCACAGTACAAAGCTCTATTTCTAATGGTAAAATGCATTCCTCCCCATACACTAGCTTGAACGGGGTGTGGCATGTGGCTCTCTTGAATATTGTGTTGTAAGTCCACACTGACACATATAATTTCTTATCCCAGTCATGCTTGCTTTCCTATACTATCTTGGATAAGATTCCTACTAGTTCTTTATTTGTACTCTCAACGTGACCGTTCACGTGAGGATTATACAGGGTAGTCTTGTTGTGCTTAATCTTCAAAGCTTCAGGGCCACTATAATCTTGTTCAAGAAGTGTGTCCCTCGATCAAACACATGTTGAGATGGCAAGGTCAACACGTGCGGACATTGATGATGGACCACCTGGCTAGATGGGTTGGCACGTCTACAATTAGCATGTTGTCCGTTTAAACCCGGATAAAGCAATAAAGGCTTGCACTAGGGAAAAAAAGCAAAAAAGTTATGGTCATTATGATACTCACATGGCCATTGACTTATCACTTATTATATTTAGTTTGTTACATGTACCTATACAACTGGCAAAGATATAGCGTCAGTCGAATAATGTAGTGTGTTATGTATTGTTTGACTTAGTAAGCCACTTTCCTTTATGTTATATCTTATTTATACTTTGTGTATATTGTATAGTGTGTGGAAAAAGAAGAAGAAATTAGAAATAAAACGTTTTGGCCTCCATCTCTCTTCTTGTGTTCTTGAATGAGCTTCCTCTTGTGTATACATTGTGTGTTTAGCACAGCAGCTCAAGCAAGTCCCCCCACCACACGATTCTTGACAACACAATCTCCTTCGGTAGACCAAATGGCAAACAATTTGCTCCATATTGAAACTATCCGTCTCCTTAGCATTTTCCTTTACCATTGCTTGAGCTTCAAAACACTTTGTAAAGTAGTCTGTTGCTACAATAATATACCGCTTTCGCATAGTTGACAAAGGGTATATTGATCCCACAAAATCAATACCCCATTTTTCAAAGGGTAACGTAACCAAAATGGGATTTAGAGGTCGCCTACCATTTTCCCTTGTATCGTGTCTTTGACAGACATCACAGCGCTTAACATAAATAAAAGCATCTTGGAAAATCAATGGCCACCAATATCCAGTATGGAGAGAGCTTTTTGCATGGTAAGCTAGCCAGCAAAATGTTCCCCACATGGTGAATCATGGCACTCCTCAAGAATAAATGGTACCTCATCGGGTACTACACAACGATGATATATATCATCTACTCCTCTCCGATACAAGACACCTGCTATAATCGAAAAGTGTAATGCTTATTGCTTGATCTTTCTCTTTTTAGACTTCGATAATACAATCCCAAATCCTCCTCTAGATAAATAATGTGTTATAGTTGCATAGCAGGAAGGGATGGAAGCTGTATCGATTTTAAATAGACCTTTGATATCACTTCCCTCAGCCAAAATTTTCTTTGGCTCCCTAAAATCCACAAGACATTTCACAATACCCTGCAGCTTCGGTGGCTTGCTCCTAATCTCATAATCAAACTCCTGCAAAGTGATTAACCACTTTGCTAAATAGTGAGGCGATTGCAACTTGTTTAGTAACAATCTGAGTCCTTCTGCCTTCGTAAAGAATACTACCTTCTCATAGAGAATATAATGTCTGAATTTCTTCGTCGAAAGACCATTCCAAGAAGGCAAATTTCTCCATATACGTATAATTAACTTCAGATATCCCCAATTTTCTACTAGCAAAGGCAATTGGATGATACCATTTCTCCTTCCAAATTTGAGCTAAGCAGCACAGCTGATACTATGCATTGTGGCTGCTGAAAATATATAGAAAACTTCACCTCTTCTGGGTGCTTTTAGGATTGGCACTTTTGCTAATTCCTGCTTCACATCCTCAAAGAATACTTGTCATGCTTCATTCCACTCAAACATATAGTTAAAATATAGCAGGTTTGTCAATGGCAACGGTCTTTCTGCCAATGCATTGATAAATCTTCGATAATATCCCATTGATGAGACAAAAAGCTGTGCACCTCTTTTGGAGTATGCGGCGGACTCATAGAGACTATAACCTTTATCTTTTCAAGGTCAATCGTGATACCAACTAAACTAACCACATGGCTGAGTAACAACCCATAAGGCACTCCAAATACACACTTTCTAGGGTTAAGAACAACGCAGAATTATCTACAACACTCAAAACATTTCCTCAGAATAATCAGTTGTTGCTCCCTTATGGTGGCTATCCCCAAATCATCAATAAAGACTTTTAACTACTCTAGGGAGATATCACCAAAGGTCTTATATCATTTGTTCATTGCCAAGACGACCCAAGCACATTGCATAGACCAAAGGCTATCACGTGATACGCAAAGGTACCAAAGATAGTGATAAACGTCATTTTCAATTTGTCTTCCTCCGCAATAGCTATATGGTTATATCCAGCAAAGCAATCCATAAATGAATAGATTTCCCTACCCTCTAACTGATCCAAAATGTGATCAATGAATGGCAATGGGTAGTAATCCTTAACCGTCTGCGTATTAAGCTCTCTGAAATCTACACAAAACCGAATCTGATTGTTCTTCTTCTTCCTGATAACATCTAGTGAACACCATTTTGTGTGTTGAACCAAAAATATCATGCCAGTCTTTTGTAGCTTTGCCAATTTTTTGAATAGCTTGTCCTTTAATTCGAAAGGCATACGCCTTACTTACTATCGCATAGGGCAACTTCCTTGCTTCAAACGAATTGTATGAACATCCTAGCTGGGAGGAATGTCTCTTAGCTCATCATAACTCCAAGCAAAAATATTGTGGAATTCTTGAATCAAGGACACGTAGTCCTTCCTTTCTTCCGAACTAAGTATGGACCCTAATTTAATTGGCGGTGAATCATTCATCATAGCAAGGTTGAGCTCAGTGACATCTGCATCCCTTATCCTCTCTTGAGCCTCTATTGGCTCATTCAAAGTCACTTGGTAGATATCATCTGTAGTGGACCCCTCATTGGATTTGTCACTTTTGATGACCTCACTGAGCAGATGGAGCATCTAGCATATCAAACTTTGACAAAGATAAAGGAACTTTCTCACTTTGAGGAAATTTAGGATAGGCATCTACTACTACACGTTTAGCACCTTTGCCAAAGATCAATCACCCAACGGGTTTATCAACCTGATCGTTTGCTTGTAAGATCCATGGCTTGCCCAGCAATACTTGATAGCTAGGTCACCTTGCAAACCTAATGACCCTAAAGTCTAGAATGCATTCTACATTGGAAATGGTCACATGGACTTTAGTAATGCAACCTTTGGGTTGTCTTAAACTATCATCGGCCATTCGAAGGATCGTGAATGCATCTTTTTTTATTTCTAATCCCAGTCTCTCCATCAATTCCGAACTCATAATGTTGATAGAGGATCATGTGTCCACAATAGCATGGTCTACTAATATTCCATCAACATATGTTGCTACCCTCGAACAATGCTTTTCAGGTCAATGCTCAAACCAATCATCTCCTACTCGCGTTATTCCCAAGGGCTCAATGATATACCCAATGCATAGAATCTTCTTAAATTCCTTGTGCACTCTTGGAGACAACTTAATCAATTGTAGAAGATTTACATATGGCTTAACTTCGCAAAGAGAACTCACTAAATTAAATTCATGATGGCTAGCAAGGCTCGCTTTTCTCACCAGATCATTCTCTCTTTTGGTCTTTGAACCGGCTTTGGTACTTCTTTCTTGGATTTTTTCTTCTTCTTTGGTGACTCCTTATTCTTCTTGGGGTCAACTTTACCATCTATGGCCTTGAGAGGTCCACCTTCCATATTGGGATTAAGGGCTTACATCCACTTATCATCTGGCTTGGGGTTTTTCTCGACAGGTTTTGCCTTGGTTTTGTGGACCTCTTTACCCTTTTGGCCTCTTGTAATAACCCATAGATTAGAATCTTTAGTACCATTGACACAAACAGCTTCTATAAGGCTAACTCCACTACCACTAGGTAGCTTCTCTCTACCATAGCTTTCTCTCTTTGTAATATTTGTTTCGGTCTTTCATCTTGCTGGAGATTATTCCCTTGTGCTCAATGATTAACTAGACCTGGTTGTTTACTTCCTTGCTGGAGAAAGCTAATCTTACTCCAACAGGTACTAGCTAAATGGCTGGACTTCCCTTATATGTCACATTTAACATTTGGATAATTCCTAGGGAAATGTTGGCCACCACACCACTTATAGCTAAATCTTGAGGGACCATCCTCTTTATGACATCGACTCCCTATCAAATTTTGTTGCTTCTTAAAGAAATTAACATCAACGTCTATTTGTCTATATTGTTTGCTAATCATATTAGTATAGTGCTTTATTATATCCTTAACTTCGCCAATGACATTATTTGAGGCACTTGACTCATAGCCACAATCATCTACCTGTTGTTCCATTGGCCTAACCACTTGATTTGGGATTGGCTGTTGATTCCCAGGAATAATGGTAGAATTTATCGTTGGGTTTCCAACAATTGGTGGAGCCATCTGACTAGTCATAGGCATGGTCACACTAGGAGGAGCTGGCAACATGGGTACATTTGGAATTATGCTTCATGTCTTATTAGGAGGACTCATGGGCATCCCTTGACCTCCATTCATCAATGCTAAAGTATTTCCAAACCCTAATCTCAAATTCTAGTTTTCCCTAGAGGTATAAGCCACTGGAAATCGTGATTCCAACTCTTATGCTTGTGTAATAGCTGTATCAATGTTAGCAAGAGAAACACTGCTCAATTGCACTTGAATGTTAAAGTCTAGCCCATTTAAAAAGTATTGCAGCTAACCAACAACTAGAATAGGAATATAGGTTTGCAACTTACGGAATACCTCCTTCAATTTCTTGGCATACCCATGGACATTATCGTGAGGTTTTTGACATGTAACATTGAGGACACATAGCCAATATTGACCTCCCCTTTCAGCAGAAAACTCTCTTCGAACGGCCTCAAAGAATAAGCCAATCGTAGTTATGGTTCTAGTCTCTAGGTTGTGATACCACATTGTAGCTCGTCCTTTCAGAGTCATGTTGAAGAACATCATCAAGTGTCCCTCATCTTGAATTTGACAGTTAAACATTAACTTCATTGATATAAAGTTTCGCGTCTTTCTCTGCTAACCCATTCAAAATGGGTAGAGGAAACCTTAAGGCTAGCAAGTCTGGCATCCCTACTAGAATTGCAATGGGTTGCACTGCCATGCTAACAACCGGATTTACTAAAGGCATTTGAACAATTAGAACTATCACTCCACTCGAAGTGGACGGACTGATTGGAAGGGGAAAAGTACTAGAGCTTCCTCCCTCTAACCAACTATGTGTTGAGCTAGGGTTACTAAGACCCTGCCCTTGTAAGAATATTGGACCACTCCTTTGTGGAGAATATCTTCTATTTATTTCGGCCTGCCATCTGGCCCATTCACCTCTTTCTTGCTTTTGAAGCTCGGGCTTGACGGTATTGTGAGTATATCTCACTGATTTTTGGCATACACTAATGGATTGGTCCCAACTGACCGAGATTCACAAACCACCCTTTATTAGTAGCTCCTGGAAAATGCACCACTTGTCAGGACCTAAAATGGGCCTGAAAACAATGGCTCTAAGCACTAGTCGGGCCTCTCTATACTCAAATAACACACACTCCTCGGCCTCGTGGCCAAGAGCATCTAAGGGACACACTGGCTTGCGTTCTATCGTAAATTTTGCATTTGTTTTGAATTGTAATCCAATGATTAAGCCTTCCCCACACTCCTCAAAGGGAGTCCCTACACATATATCAGTGTAAAAACACCTTTTAGCCCAAATAGAAGGAGACACCCCTTGGCTGAATACCGTGGCCCCACTGTAGCTCTCCTACACCTCGAGGAATGGCCCCTCGATGTGTTGCTAACACAAATAGCATGTATGTCACAAAATCCACTCTTATTTTAATCCATTCCAGGAGATAAGATATTTCCTCACTTAACAGTCCCCCAAGGAACTCAATCGTCTACAGCTTAGGTATCTCACATACTCCATGTGGGGTCATATGTATAGAAAACCAATTGCAATGCATCTAGGAATTACACCATGTGATATGCATAATACAACTGTGTATGAATCAAAGTGCTAAAACATTTCATGATTTATCAAACATCATTGTGAAGTGTAAAGACATTTCTTTCAATAATTTCAGCCTACATGTAATGCTACATTGCTAAGGGTTAGCACCGAGCATCCTTGTGCTACTTGACCCCTTTAAACTCAATTTATAAATGTCCTATATGGTATGCACAAACAAATAGATCAGAATTTCAAATGTTATGAGTAACAAATCAACAACAAAACCCTCCTTCTCCCTACCATTTAGGTTATGCATGGGTTGGTAGGTGTAGAATGTATTTTTTCATGTGTTTTTTCTATAAAAGTGATAAAAACTATACTTTAACATGGAGACAAGGCTGAACTGAGGCTTATCCCTCATGCTCTAGCCATGCTATACATCCACGAACATAAAGCATATATTTTCTTAATTTCCTAACGTAAAAATATTTTTTTTCTATTTTTCACTATTTTTTTCATTTATTTAGATAAAAATTCTTATATTTTTGATTTATGGATTGACACTTATCACAATCATTGAGAATTGATTTCATATTCTTTTCTAATCCACATGAACCCCAAAATCACAATAAAATCCCCAAAATTTATTATTTTTATGAAAATTGCATAATTGCGAGTTTTGTGTGTTTTATATAAATCATTATATGACTAAATTTTCTGGTTTTCTTCACGATTTCTTATAGATTTCAGCATTATCGATCAAAGGCAACCATTTGCAACCAATTTTATCAAACATCTACCATAAAACAAATAAATATATTACTTACGCATAGAATCACGCTTTTGAAGAAGCGTATTTCATGGTTGGGAGGCCATTGACGCTCATTCTTGGCTGCTTGATGCTCTCTCATAGCCCAATCTATGATCTCCTTCGCTTCGGCACCATCATTCTATCCGCATCTTTCACCAAAATCATGCGTGTGAACAAGTAGCAAAAGGAGAGAGGAGAGAGAAGAGAGCGAGACTAAAAATTAGAATTTTCATTCCCTTCATAAAAATCAGCATGCTTACAACCAAAATGGAACCCTCAAAGAGTAGATCAGGAATGTGCAATCAATTCTCCCTCAACCCAACATCGGAGAGACATGATTCTCAAGAAAAATGGGGTGCAAAAAATTTTGTGCCCCCTCCCTCCTCACAACTAAAATTTTGAGTTTTCTTTCATTAATCAAGCTTAAGGCTTGAAGTTTAAAATATCTAGTTCATCTCTTCATGTTCACATTGCAACCAAAGTGGATTTTTCGCTTTCGGAGGGGCAAACGAGCTCGGATTCGAGATCCGTCTGGCCGGATGGCTTCATGACATCAAAATCTTATGAACTTGGAACCCGCCAAGCACTTTTCGGCTCCCAGATCATGTAGATGCTTCATAACGCGAAACCTTATGGGGATTAAATGGGGGGTCAAATGGACTTCGATCAATGCTTGCATTGGGTTCCTAGCATCAAACTCCATATAGGAAAACTCCAGCTCATCAATCTGCAACCGTTTCATTTTGCATGACAATTTGGTATTTTACAACCTCCCGAACTCTTTTTCACTTCAAAAAGGGTCTTTAAAATCAGCTCTCAAAGACTTAGAGCCTCCCGATCATCTTTTATGTACTATCTAATAAAAAAGGCATTGGCAAGGAATCACTTTTCCAAGTGTTGCGCTGAATGAAAGATATAGCCATGGTCAAGGGGGGATAACGAAGACCATAGATCTCACTTCAACACCACTGATGCAAAAGCATTCCAATCCTAGTATTGAGGTCCATCCATTAGTCCATATCTAGAGATAATATATTAAAATCAACGGGAAAAACATGATCATAGTTGCTACCATAATTCATGATGAGCAAAGACATTGTTGGGGGCATATAGGCCCACTAGCCATAGAACTTCCACATCATAAGTAATCTCAGCAACTATGATAAGTTTGGGTTTTCCAAGGGAAAGACATGGATTGACACAGATATTAAAATCAACCATGATAAGTCTAGATCTTCCAAGGGAAAGACATGATCATAGTTGCTACCACAATTCATGATGAGCAAAGACATTGTTGGGGGCATATAGGCCCACTAGCCTTAGAACTTCCACATCATAAGTAATCTCAACAACTATGAATCTAGCTGACACATCTCTCTTAAACAAGACTTACTGAAATTAGTCGTGGACAACTAACAATACACACAAGTGGATTCTCATAAAAACACCAGCATATAAATCTTAAAGCCATGATAATGCATGATTCTTTTTGTTTCTTTGTGACTCTTATGCTCTATCACACATAAAATATCCCAACCATTATAATGCAAAGTAAACCATGTAGCATGATGTTTGCTACAAGAGCAAAGGCCGCGAGTAAGGAAGTTGCTGCCATAACTGTGTCTGTGGACAGCACCTACCTACCTCTGTTGGAGCAGCCATATCTCATCAACCAGGCTATATCTCTTTAAGATTTCTTCTCGAGAGTTGTTCTTCAGATCAAAACGCAACTTCTTGGCACAAAAATCAAGGAGACTCATGCACACCATGCCCGACATTTGCATTTTCCCAAATTTGGGTGCAGTTTTGATAGCGACCAATTTGAAGGCTTAGATCTCTCAACTGGAGCATAATGAGTACAAACCCTCTTAGGGGGAGTTAGACCCATTAGTGAAGGTCCTCTATGTCAAAGGGTTTGAGCAGATTCAACCTGTGGAGTGCGTGAGAGCTCATTTACCAATTGATGGTCCCTGTTTTGACAGGACAGCCATAGCCACTTACCTTTAAGCTCATTTTTCCTTCATTTTCTCTCTCTTGCCACTTAAACCAAGCCAAGGCCACTCTAATATGAAGTTTTCAGCAAGTATTCAACTATCAAATCAGCAAGGAGAAAAAGCTATGAAGATTTTTTGAAGATCATCAAGTCAAACTCAAGCAACAAACATCAAATTTCAAACTAGTATCTTTTGATACTTCACTGCCATTGCTTGTGTCTTTTGACACATACAAAGATCAACTCATTCCTGGTTATTCTCAGTCATTTGAAGCTAATTTGCTACTGTCTCTCAAGTTGAACATGGGCATAGATTCTCCAACTGCCCATTTCAAAGGAGTTGGGTTTCATACCTAGCAGACCCGCATCAAATTGATCCTGATGAAGAAGGGCCTCTGGGCCATTACCACTGGAAAAGAAAAGAAGCCTCGTGATGCGGATCTTGCTGTCACTTGGCAAAAGAACGATGATAAGACTCAGGCCATTATCAAACTGGAGCTAGACGACAGCTATATCCACCATGTGGATAACTGTGAGACCTCATAGGATACATGGAAGAGACTTGACACCTTGTTCGGTGCACAGTCTAAATCATCAAAGTATGGTCTCCTAATTGAGTTTTTTAGGCTTGAAATGAAGTCCAGCACATCACTTGCCACACATCTAAATTACATGGAAGGACTTCTAACCCAACTTTCAAGAATCAACATTAAAATGGAAGAAGATGTTTGCATCGGTGTTCTACTTAAGAGTTTGCCTCCTGAATATAATAATGTATCAACAACTTTAATCAACATAAACTTGTAAAATCCTCAGTTATCCTTGTACTACAGCCTTTGTACACTTTGTGAGGTCCCTGCTACAGCCTCTAGATGTCCATCATGTTTGTGATACCCACACTTAGCCTTTTCTGCGATAGCCGCTGGTGTTTTTGCCATGTTTATGGTGTGCCCACACTTTGCAGGTGTTGCTTTCACTAAAGCCTCTACACACTTTGTACTTTTGGTTGTGATTATGGAGGGGTGTTGAGATATTTGCAATCACACCTACTTTAGTCCCTTTGTGAGAAGTAGTGAGGGCTCAGGATCAGAATCCCATATGCATAGTACGAGAAAGTACCACCACTCAATTCCTATAAAGCATTGTACTTGCACTCTTTTTCAAATGCAATGATAGTACTCTTTTCTTTCTAGTAAAGTGTCATGTCACTGTCAATACACAAGATTGTGTTTATGAGTCCAAGTTTCAATCTTGGAACCTAATTCACTTGTGTAACAATTTGTCCTAATCATGGTCAATGTCTTCATGAGTTTCTTTTTCCTCTTTCAACCTCCATAGCTTCCGCATCGGCCATGCTCTAGATCCCGCGTATTTCACATGGTATCAGAGCTCAGTTGAGCATGGTCCAACTCTCCTTTCACTCCTCTCAGCTCCTTTCTATCTCTTCTCAACTCAGTTTGAGTACTGGACCCTATCTCCAACTTCATTTGCATTCCTACCTTCAATGAAGCTTCCATGGCAGCTATAAACAGCAGCACCCTGTCAGCTTGAAGCTTTCATATCTCTCTCCACAGGCCAAATCTCTCTAAACTTCCTCCTGGAGAAGTGTTTTTCTACTTCCAAAGATCTTTGTTGGCACCTCAATCGTTGCACTTGGGCAACTATAGCTTCAGCATTGCCTCCTTTCAGAGTTGCCACCATAATTGTGTTTATGGACAGCACCTACCTACCTCTGTTGGAGCAGCCATATCTCATCAACTAGGCCATATCTCTTTGAGCTTTCTTCTCGAGAGTTGTTCTTTAGGTCAAGACGCAACTTCTTGGCACAAAAATCAAGGAGATTGATGCACACCATGCCCGCAATTTGCATTTTCCCATATCTGGGTGCAGTTTTGATAGTGACCACTTTGAAGGCTTAGATCTCTCAACTAGAGCATAATGAGTATAAACCCTCTTAGGGCGAGTTAGACCCATTAGTGAGGGTCCTTGATCTCAAAGGGTTTGAGCAGATTCAACTTGCGGACTGCGTGGGAGCTCATTTACTAGTTGCTGGTCCCTGTTTTGACAGGATAACCATAGCCACTTACCTTTAAGCTCATTTTTCCTTCATTTTCTCTCTCCTGCCACTTAAACCAAGCCAAGGCCACTCTAATCTGAAGTTTTCAGCAAGTATTCAACCATCAAATCAGCAAGGAGAAAAAGCTATGAAGATTTTTTGAAGATCATCAAGTCAAACTCAAGCAACAAACATCAAATTTCAAACTAGTATCTTTTGATACTTCACTGCCATTGCTTGTGTCTTTTGACACATACAAAGATCAACTCATTCCTGGTTATTCTCAGTCATTTGAAGCTAATTTGCTACTAATCTCTCAAGTCAAACATGGGCA
Organism: Lygodium microphyllum; assembly: GCF_053477565.2. Taxonomy (NCBI): domain Eukaryota; kingdom Viridiplantae; phylum Streptophyta; class Polypodiopsida; order Schizaeales; family Lygodiaceae; genus Lygodium; species Lygodium microphyllum. Next base: position 35,209,854 of record NC_141135.1, on the reverse strand, counting down.
AAGATTCTCCAACTGCCCGTTTCAAAGGAGTCGGGTTTCATACCTGGCAGACCCGCATCAAATTGATCCTGATGAAGAAGGGCCTCTCGGCCATTACCACTGGAAAAGAAAAGAAGCCTCGTGATGTGGATCTTGCTGTCACTTGGCAAAAGAATGATGATAAGGCTTAGGTCATTATCAAACTGGAGCTAGACGACAGCTATATCCACCATGTGGATAACTGTGAGACCTTACAGGATACATGGAAGAGACTTGACACCTTGTTCGGTGCACAGTCTAAATCATCAAAGTATGGTCTCCTAATTGAGTTTTTCAGGCTTGAAATGAAGTCCAGCACATCACTTTCCACACATCTAAATTACATGGAAGCACTTCTAACCCAAATTGCAAGAATCAACATTAAAATGGAAGAAGATGTTTACATCGGTGTTCTACTTAAGAGTTTGCCTCCTGAATATAATAATGTATCAACAACTTTAATCAACATAAACTTGTAAACTCCTCAGTTATCCTTGTACTACAACCTCTATACACTTTGTGAGGTCCTTGCTACAGCCTCTGGATGTCCACCATGTTTGTGGTACCTGCACTTAGCCTTTTCTACGAGACGACAGCCTCTAATGTTTTTGTCATGTTTATGGTGTGCCCACACTTTGCAGGTGTTGCTTTCACTAAAGCCTCTACACACTTTGTACTTTTGGTTGTGATTGAGGAGGGGTGTTGAGATATTTGCAATCACACCTACTTTAGTCCCTTTGTGAGAAGCACTGAGGGCTCAGGACCAGAATCCCATATGCACAGTAGGAGAAAGTACCACCACTCAATTCCTATAAAGCATTGTACTTGCACTCTTTTTCAAATGCAATGATAGTACTCTTTTCTTTCTAGTAAAGTGTCATATCACTGTCAATACACAAGATTGTGTTTATGAGTCCAAGGCTCAATCTTGGAACCTAATTCACTTGTGTAACAATTTGTCCTAGTCAGGGTCAATGTCTTCATGAGTTTCTTTTTTCTCTTTCAACCTCCATAGCTTCCGCATTGGCCATGCTCTAGATCCCGCGTATTTCACATTCTGGCCCTCTCATCTTATGCTTTGGTAGCAAACCGAACTGATATAAAATCAATAGTTGGCTACAAGAGAATACAATTTCTACTTATAGAGGAAATATCCTGGAGGAGGAGAATGATGTAAAGGCTCTTGAAAGCTAGCTTTGTACTTTTCTTTCTTGAAAAATACTATGAATTCTCAAGTTGAAGTATTCATTCTTTGAAGCTGTCATTGAAAAAACCAATTGAATAGCTCCTCTAGAGCATTGATTTTTGTAACTCCTTCTCCATGTCTTGTACTTTGAAAAAAACTTGTACGTGTTTGATAGTGAGATTTTTCCATGCCTTGGCCACTATAAGTTGCTAAGGGGCCTTGTTCCTCCACAAAGTAAGGCCCATGGATATGAGTATATGTTACAAATTCATAAGAGTAATGATCATTTTATGCCAATGGAAATTTTAGCAAAGAAAACTTGGATTAAATATTCTATCTTACCAAATAAAATGTAATATCTTTTTCTCCCCTTGCCTCCTTTATTGCTTGAACAAGATTTGTAATCAAATATTTGAACTCTTCTGGATACGTGTAGGTTTTCATTTGTTGCTTGAGGAACTTTAGGAAGACATCGAGGTGTCTCCAAACCTCCATCCTTAGAAATGCAAGTCGTGGTGTGCTTGCAACATTTGTCCTTATCCCACACAGCTCTCTCCAATGCTCCCAAGTAATGCTCATCTGTTTTCCTATATGGTTTCCTTAAAAATGTCTAGCTTTTTAGCCAAGATATCTCTTATTTTCCCTAAAAGTGTTGGATCTTTTCTTAAGTGAACTTGACCTCCATGAAAACCCATTTGGGAGAGTAATGCCTCACATTTGTCAATACACTCATCCAATAAAGACAAAGGCTTAATTGAGTATGCATAGTTGAGATGCAACCTGAGAAGTTTATCAATAATTCTAATCTCTACATGCAAAGTACATATATGAACATTTGTAAGAGGATTTGATAGAATTGGATCCCATATATCTTCATTGTTTTTTTTAACTTAGATATATATCTCTAGTTGGGGCTCTTCTTACAGGGCGCAAGTTGCTCCAATCTTTAGACCCAACACTTTTCATGCAATAAATACAAGGATAATTTTCATTTGCCCCATTACATATTCTAACCATACATTTGATAGTTTTCAAGTCAGTGCTCATGTGCCATTCCACATTAAAATTACCAACCCCATCAACAACCAACATTTCTTCTCACTTTGAGACTTAATAATGTTTGGAATACCTGTATGAGTAAATAACCATTTTAGTGTTTGATTATTCTCAATTGGTACTTGAGCTTCACCAACCCACCAAATCTCCATCTTAGATGGGAACTTATGCACTGGTGCTTAACCCCCACCATTGTTGTATTCCAATACCCTGTTCATGATGCAAATGCTGACTCTGTCCAACTTTGTCATTTTTGAATCTGTGCTTCATATAACTTCAAGGAAAACTTCAAAACACTGTGACATTCCTCTAACATGAGTCTATACATGTGAACCATTGCAACCTGCACTCTTCTTAGATCAACCCATATATTGTTAAATACATTGTATTCAAAACTAGATTTTCTTTTTGTCTTTGCATATGGCATAGATGCTTCAATATGAATGTGTTCCCCGAAAACTTGTTGAATCTTACGATTCATGGCAGTCCTTGCAACTGATACTCTTAGGGCTCGAGGTAAACCAAATGCAGTTATTCTATTACATTTTAGATTTTTAAACCATAATCTTGAGATAGCCTGATAACCTTTTTGACTAATGCCCACAATATCACATGTCTCTACAATTTCGTTTGATTTTAGTGTGTCCTTTAAGTCCTTGACCAATTCTTTGAGAGTTGGGCCTCTCAAATCCATATTTTGAGGTGACCTATGAATCCTCAAAATATCATCCTTATTCACGGTCTCTTTTAAAAAACTGATTCTCTCCTCACTCTCTCGAATATTAATACCTGACATGTTAGAGACATATTTCTTTCCAAGATTCAATCTTCTTTTCTTTACTCTCTCACACAAGCTAGTTGTATTTTTTAATAGTCTCTTTCTCTCTCTTAATCCTATTAGAGTTTTCTTTAAGTGTGCTAGCTTGCCTTATAATGACTTATTATCAGTTTCCAAAACGTCAATCTTATTTGTAAGCTCAGAAATGCTTGTCTGTGCAATAAATAATGCTTTTCTCATTCCATTCATTTGAGCCATGTATGTGTAAGATGTAGAGTATAACCTTTTACAATAGCCAAGCATCCCATTATAACCTTCCCCAACATATCTCACGTAGTCATGAATATGAAAAAATCCACCGACAAATCTATATGTTTCTTTCCTTGAGTTTGTAATCTGTTGGCCTCCGCCTCGTCTATAAGTACTCAATGATGTATACTTCTCCAATATCAATAAATTGGATCTAATTGGATGGTAAATTCGTACTTGCATGTGCTCGCAATTATATTACTTGTAGAGGTATTGCTAAACATTTTAGCATATCAATGATCACAATGACAAGAAAGTGAGCACAAAGAAGAGAATGGAGAAAGAGCATGTGAAAAAAAGAAACGGGAGTAGACAAAAACCACGATATAGGTGGACGTTTTTCGAAAATACAAATTTTCCCAAGTTCTAAGACAAAAAATGGCTGAAAAAGTGACCATGACATAAATTAAAGATGAGGGACAATTAATATCTTAGCTCTTTAATGAATTCAATATTCTCTCATTAATCACATCTAAGCAACCAAATTTAGTGTTTTCATTCTTCCAAAATCTCAACTAATTGGCAACTTAATCATTTTCTTACAAGTGCCTTTTTTGAAGCGTTTTTGGCCCTAATGATTGGCCTTTAAGTTAAGAGGTTGTTGGGGTAAAGGCCAATGTGGCCAACTGCCACCTTATTCACTAATCCTAACTATATATGTACATAATCCATTTGGATCTAGCAAGGGGCTTACTTAAGATTAGGCTTTGCTTATTTGAAACAAAAGGTCTACTTGTGTCTAAGATGACACCTTATAATCCACAGACAAATGGGTAGGTTGGAAGTACCAATAAATAGCTTGTGGGTATTCTATCGAAGATAATATCAGAGAAGAAATGAGATTGGGATAAGAAGTTATATGTGGCAGTGTGGGCATATAATACGACCTTTAAGCAAGCTACCGGCCACACCTCATTCAAGTTACTTGATGGCAAAGAGTGTGTACTATCCCTAGAGATCTAGTTATCAACTATAAGATTTGCAATTAAGCATTCTTTGGGGAACAAATATGCACTCTTTGAGTGTTTTACGACTTTAGCACACCTCGATGAGCTCAAATTACAGAGTTTGTTACATCAAGCGGTAGCTAAGAAGCAGCTTTATGATTTAAAAGCAAAGAAGTATACCTTCAAGAAAGGACAATTAGTTTTATACTATGAGGCCCGTAGGGAGCTATTTCTCGGGAAACTAGAGCCTAAGTGGGATGGTCCCTATGTCAAGATTGTGGGAGAGAAGGAAGGAGTCTCACTTGTAGCTTTCTTGCTTGCACAATAGGGGAATACACACAAAAGGTGGAGGCTGAAAACTGTTTTCCTCTTCTTAGTTGTGTAAGCCAAAAGAAGTCACATACAAAGAAATAGAAGAACCCTATATATGGATCTCAAACCAAAGACAACTAACTAAGGTGGCATACTAACTGAGCCACGAACTAGAGTAGATAAGGATAGTTGTCATCTAGCTATTATTCATGGGCGGTGTACTAATCGCATCTACAACTGACAAGTCGGTGACATAAATGCACAACGGTCACCCTGGCATATCGCGAGTGGAGCTCGATATCTCAACACTCCCCCTCGAGCTCAATCCCAATTCTTGTACACCAAGCAGGTCTCTGAACTTGCGCAGCTTCTCTACACCCAATGCCTTCGTAAATATATCAGCTACCTGATCCTCTGTGCTAACATAAACTAGATCAATAAGACCTAGTAAAACCCTCTCCCGCACATAGTGATAATGCACCTCAATGTGCTTTGTTCTAGCATGATAGACTGGGTTATTTGCCAAGTGTATACTACTCATGTTGTCACAATAAATGACAACTGGCCCATCTGTAGACTAATGCATATCATAAAGTAGCTTATGCAACCAAGCTACCTCACATGCAGCCATTGCTACACCCCTGTACTCAGCCTCTGTGCTCGACAAGGCAACTGTAGGCTGTTTCTTGCTTCTCCAAGTGACTGCAGCACTCCCAAAAGAGAACACATATCCACTGGTAGATCATCTATTAGAAATACTACCAGCCCAATCAGCATCAGTGTATCCATGCAGCTGTATCTGAACCCCAGTCTCATAAAATAGTCCATACTGCAATGTGGACTTCACATACATGAGTATGCATCTAGCCGCATCCAAATGCGGTTTCCTTGGAGCCTGCATAAACTGACTTACCAATCCAACAGCATAGCTCAAATCTGGCCTGGTAATAGTCATATAAATCAAACTTCCTACTATGCGTCTGTACATAGTAAGGTCTTCCAGAAGCTCACCTGCATGTGTGCTCAGCTTCACATTCTGCTCCAAAGGAACTGAAATAGGCTTACAGCCTGTCATCCCATATTTGGACAGCATGTCCAATCCATACTGCCTCTGCAAGAGCTGTATCCCACTTGGTGATCTAATCACCTCAATGCCCAAGAAATAACGCAGCTCTCCCAAATCCTTCATCTCAAACTTCTGCTTCAATAGCATTTTCACATGAAGGATATCTTCATCACTGTCACCTGTCATAATCAAATCATCAACATAAATGACAAGTAGCATAATACCTTTCTCTGTTTTTCTCACATAAAGTGAGAAATTTGCCTTGGAAATCTGAAAGCCAATAGTGGCAAGATACTGTCCTATCTTGTCAGACCATGCTCTAGGTGCTTGCTTCAAGCCATACAAGGCTTTCTTCAACCTGCAAACAAACTCAGGATGAACAGCATGCACATAACCTGCTGGCTGCTCCATATAGACCTCTTCTTGCAAATCACCATGCAAGAAGGCATTCTTTACATCCATCTGATGTAAAGACCATCCCTTTGATGCAGCCATAGCAATGACTGCTCTTACGGTTGCCATCCTTGCAACCGGACTGAATGTTTCTTCATAGTCAATGCCATATGTTTGTGCATACCCCTTGACTACTAATCTTGCCTTGTATCTGTTCACAGAACCATCTGCATTGTGCTTCACCTTATAAACCCACTTACAGCCAATTGCATTCTTACCTTTAGGCAAAGGTACCAACTCCCATGTAGCATTTGCTTCCAAGGCATCCATTTCTTCATCCATGGCTTTCTCCCATTTTTCTTTTCCCATGGCTTGCTCAAAAGAAGTGGGTTCTGGTTCCTGTATCATCTTGACCATATATGCATAGTGAATGGCTGTAAATCCATCATATTTCAGCCTATCCACAGGATACCTAACTCTGGTAGACCTGCGCAAAGTGGGTTCACTCCCAGGTGCTCTCAAAACATCCCTGGTCTTCCTTACTATAGGTGTAACAATAGAAGGAATACCCAACTCATCATCAATGCTCTGTTCTGAGCCACTGGATTCACCATCCACATAAGAGTGACCTGCATTCACATCAAACATGGGCTGATCTACCTTCTCTTTTCCTTTTCGTGATACCTGCATACCACTATCTGCATTGCTTTGAGAAGATTCTCCTGATCTCAATCTACCTGTCCATGGAGAATAATGTGAACCACTGCTAGAGGACGCTCCAGGTCCACTAATATCTTGTGACTGCTGCTGAGAATTCTGTGCAACATTACCATTTTGTGCATCTACATTATCAATCACATTTACTGGTTTATACCAGCTACTCATCTCATAAAAAACAACATCTCTGCTCACTGTAAACTTACGAGTAGAAGGGTTATAGCATCTATACCCTTTTTGCTGCAGAGAATAACCAATAAAGATGCACTTCTCAGCTTTTGGATCCAACTTGGATCTCAACTCATCTAGCACATGAACATAGGCAATGCAGCCAAAAATTTTCAAATGAGAAATATCTAGTTTCCTACCAGTATACCTCTCCTCTGGAGTCATGCCATGGATTGCCGCAGTGGGAATCCTGTTCATTATGTAGACTGCTGTAGCAACTGCCTCAGCCCAATAAAAATCTCGCAAGTCTTTTTCGTTGAGCATGGCACGAGATACCTCTCCAATATGCCTATTTTTTCTTTCTGCAATTCCATTTTGTTGTGGGGTATGACTGCATGAATATTGCTGCTTTATGCCATGCTCCTGCAGGAACCTTGCAAACTCATTTGAGAGGTACTCTCCCCCTCCATCTGACCTTAGGCATTTTATCTGCAGACCTGTTTCTTTTTCAACCATAGCTTTAAGAGTTTTGAAATGCCCAAAAACTTCACTTTTCTTTTTCATAAAATACGCCCAAACTTTTCTGCTATAGTCATCAATAAAAGTGACAAAATAATGACAGCCTCCAAGAGATGAAGCTTTAGTAGTCCACACATCAGAGTGGATTAATTCCAATAGCTTCTTACTCTCTTGAACATGTCTAGGAAATGGTTTCCTTGCCTGTTTTCCAAACTGACAGGCTTCACATACCTTATGCATTTCTGCAACCTTGAACTTAGGCAATCCTACAATAATATTTTGGGTCTACATTGATTTAAGTCGTTGTACATTAACATGACCAATGCGTTTATGCCAGATATCAATATCTGCAACTACATCGGTCCCATGTGCAAACATTGCTGCACTCAATTGAGGCATGTCTGCATCCAATGTAAACATTCTGCCCTTCTTCTTTCCTTTTGCTATCAAGTGACCTTTATTTTTCATATCCTCAACAAAGCATCCATGAGGATTAAATCTAACCTGCAAGCCCTGCTCAACCATTTGACCAACAGAAACCAGATTCTTGGTGATATTCGGGACATGAAATATATCGAACAGGTATTTCTTTTTCCCATCCTACATAGACAAAGGAATTTTTCCAATCTGCACAATAGGATGTGCAGTATCATCACCAGTCCCCACAAATCCTGTTTTTTCCATTTTCCTTGCATCCTCCATCCATTCTGCATGACCTGTCATGTGGTTTGATGCACCTGAGTCAACATACCACACATCATTTCTTTCTTCTGCACTTGTCACAGAATTGTTCATGTGCTGCACCATAAACAAATGCTCATTTCTGTCATCACCCTGTCTACTGGAAGATGCATAATTTCCTTGTTGCAGTTTCCCATTCATGATGTCATTCTGCTTTTTATAGCAGTCTTTAGCCATATGACCCATTTTACCACAGTAGTAGCATTCAACATTACTGTTTGCATTTTGGCCTCTTTGCCATCCACCACAACCTCTTTGGCTCCCCCTGCCTCTAGAGTTACCACGTCCTCCTCCATAGGACTGGTTTTCTTGAGTTTGCTGCATATTCTGATTTCTACCACGGCCTCCAAATCGGCCTCCTCTACCTCTGCCTCTACCTCTTCCAGCATTTGAGTAGAAGACAGCTTCTTTTGAAGTTCCTCCTGAAGAAGATGCACCACCATTTCTCTGCTCCTCAGAAATTAGAAGAGCAATCAACTCCTCAAAATCAGGAAATCTTTCACGAACTGAAATGGATGTCCGAAACTGTGCATAATCCTTTCCTAGACCATTCAAGGTCACAGAAACTAAATCATCATCTTCCACTGGCGACCCAATGGAAGCAAGTGCATTTGCAATCTTCTTCACCTTCATGTGGTAGTCATTGATGTTCATATTTTCTCTTTGCACATTATGCAACTCTTGCTTGAGCTGCATTTTCCTGGCTTGCGTATTTGTGCTATACATTTTTGACAAAGTATCCTATGCCTCCTTTGGCGTACTTGTATCCTGAATATGCACAATCATAGGGTCTGAAATACTGATAGACAGCCAGTACATAACTTTCTTGGCTCTCTCATGCCATGCTTTAAATGCCTGCATTTGCTGTTGATTGGAAACATCAGGAAGAACTGGTTCTTCTTCATTTCCTGCAACAATTTCCCGATATCCTTTTCCCATAAGGAAATTCGTCATTCTAAACTTCCATGCCTGGAAGTTGTTCTTGTCAAGCTTTTCAGTTACAATCTGTGAAAGAGAATCAGACGCCATTACAGAACACTACGAAAAATTGTCACTGCAAAAACTCAGCTTCACCCTCACAAGGGCAAATCTGCAAAACTGGCGAAAGTGGTATTTGACCACACAGTCACTTCCTAGTGACGATTTTGCATAAACAGGAACCAAGGATGATTCTGAAACTCCCAATGTCTTTGCGCACAAGCATACGATGCAATTTCTACAGTAACTTTTCACCGACCTGTAGAACAGTGGTCGCACAGCATAAAACAGGGCCTTTTCCTGAGTGCGTGCAGAAAACTTCCGCCTCCAAAACAGGCCCGGAAATGGCCTCAAATCAAAAAAACAGGGTCGTCGAGGACTAAAGCCCTCGCCCGCAGCATATACTGCCCTCTTGCTTCACCGTGAAGGGCGTCTGAACCTGAGACAATGCACTCCTGCAATTTCCGGCTGTGCTACCTATAGAGATCTGCTCCCAAAACAGAAAATGAAAGCAACACTGCTCCTCTTACCAGAACACTGCGAGCTTGGCTTGCTTTCTTGAGCTCCTTACCACGAACAAGGCTCTGATACCATGTCAAGATTGTGGGAGAGAAGGAAGGAGTCTCACTTATAGCTTTCTTGCTTGCACAATGGGGGAATACACACAAAAGGTGGAGGCTGAAAACTGTTTTCCTCTTCTTAGTTGTGTAAGCCAAAAGAAGTCACATACAAAGAAATAGAAGAATCCTATATATGGATCTCAAACCAAAGACAACTAACTAAGGTGGCATACTAACTGAGCCACGAACTAGAGTAGATAAGGATAGTTGTCATCTAGCTATTATTCACGGGCGGTGTACTAACCGCATCTACAACTGACAAGTCGGTGACATAAATGCACAATGGTCACCCTGGCATATCGCGAGTGGAGCTCGATATCTCAACACCCTACAAAATAGTTAGAATTGGAAAAAATAAGTCCACAGCATTACTTAGCAGATTTCCAAGGAGTGGAGTTTAGAAAGAAGGTTAATCTAAATAAGATTAAACCCTATTATTTTTAGGCATACTGATGATATAACTGTCTTGCAAGGTAAGGTTGGACCGATTTGAACTTAGGACACCCATATTTGGAAACCTACAAGAGAGGCTGAAAGTTAGTTGATGGGGTGGCTAATTCCCCACTTAGAACACCCATTTTTGGAACGAATATACCATAGGGAAGACTTGTTTGGTGGAGCAAAGTTTATAAAGTGATTGAGCAAGAGGACGGGACATTTGTTTGGGAGATCAAAGTCTTCTGCCATCACTACTTAAGGATTTTGACAAGCATCCCTATTGGATTCAATGAAGAAGGTGGGATATAGGCTTTGTTTCATCCTCTGAATACACTAAATTTTGACTATCACAGTTACGAATGAAGGAGTTGATGATGGCCGGATGCGTAAACCCTTTATGGACATATATGTTATATTTTAATGGAGCATCTTGGGGTCCCAATAAGAAAGGAAGTATTGGGGTAGTCATTAGAGATCCCCGACATAGAATCACGATGAAATTAGCTACCTACCTTTGGGCATGATTTAATATTATGTGTTTATTTTGAAAGTTAAAGGATTCAATAGTATGAGGATACTTGTTACCTATTCAACAAGAAAATACTTTAGTATGAAAAGCATAAAGAGAACTGTTTGCACATTATCACAATGATGTTTCAAATAAATAAAATGGTTAAGCACAATGGATCATCCACTCTTGCATTGCATTCATTACATGGTATTGGAAATACATATCATGGATGCATAGCACTTGCTTTTATGAACGTTGACGTACGTTGAGAGAGTAAGAAGTCCTGAGCTGTAGGATTAGTGATTTGTTTCCTTTGGGGACTTATTCAATGAGAATTATACTTTATCTCTTGGAATGATCGATTAAAAGAGAGGACTATATACTGTGTGTGTTATATGTTTGAACGACAAATCTTGGGGCCAATCCTCAAGGTGTAGGAGAGCCGAAGTGAGCCACGACAGTTAGCCAAGGGGTGCTCCTTGTTTATGTGATACGATTCTTTTTGGATACTACCTGTGAGGAGTTAGGAAGGGATCTATTGGACTATAAATGATACAAACATGTGTTTAAGTTAGATTAGTGTGTGTAGCCTCTGGATGCTCTTGGGTCACAAGACCGTGGAGTGTTTTGGTTGAGCATAGAGGCCCCACAGTGGCTAGAGCCTTAGAGCTAGTATTGGGTGGCCCATTTTTAGTCCTGATAGAAAAGGAGATAGAACTAGGATCCTGATTGATTTTATCGAGTGGTTGCTTCACTTTCCAATTGACATCTTAGATACTCATGACAACTTGCTTCAGTCTGTGCATGTTCTTGCTTCAAAATCTTATCTTTGATTCATGAAAGCTTGCTAAATTGAGCCCTCATATACTACATGAGAGCTTGTTGTAATGTATGCAAATTCTTTTTCCACAATTCTTGCTAGGTGTGTAGAGTGGATCTGAATGAAAATATTGGCATAGTAAGTCTAGCACCCTTAGTTTAGCATTCAAGTGCTCCAATTCTCTGGTTTTAGGCTACAGGAGTGGTTCACCCTCGGCATTCACCCTGGGTGTAGTATCTACTGATTTAGCTCTAGATCCAATGAAGGGTTGATGCCCTTTAACAATGTAGAATTTCTCTTGTAGATATTTTTTCAAATTTGAAATAGATATTAGAGAGTTCACTCAGTTCTTTTGAAATATGCTACTTGTTTCCAACATCTGGGTAAATGATTTGCAAGCTACTGCTCCCTTTGCATACAATATCAAAAAACACATTGCCGGACAATATTATCCAATATCAAGAAGCCAATGTCATGCATAAGGAAGACAAACCCTTAAATGCTCAAATGGGCGGATATGGATAGAGGGAAAGCCATTTTCCTACCAATGCTGCTCAAAAGACTGCAGTAGGATCTTCCAATGACATTGAAAGGATAGTTTCTAGAATTGTAGCTCACCCTTCAAGCATGAGAGTAAGAACATCAAAGACAACAAGTGCCATAGCTTTACAATGCATAGCTCATAGTCCAAAGAGATCATCTCCATGCTAAGTAGTACCTTTTATATCAAGAGCCATTATCCTTGCCTCTTCTGCCCCTTTTAACAGTAGAAGATTCTTTGCACAACAACACTTTAAAGCAATATGCTAGAACTTATGTTGATCTAGTTGTTGCTGGTTTAGAGGCAAGCACACATGAAGATGAAATACTACCTGAGCTAGGCAAAAATAGAGACGAAATTAAGTGTGCCATGCCTAAGTCCACTAGATAGCAATAGTCTGTAGAGCGAATAGCCATTTAGGATACAAGCCCTTTTCAAAAGAACAGTGGATGTCCAATATATTTCAGGAACACAAAGCTTGTTCATTCATCACAAGTGTTTACCAATGCAAGAAAAGTACCACCCACATTGAACAAGATCACATGATCATCATCTAAGGAATGTTATGATGAGATACAAGATCATGACATATATCTAGCCTTTGGATACTTGGTGCTTGACAAAAGATGTGTTGACTTTGTCATATAAACTTGAATATGCCTTGAGTGAGAATCAAGGGCTAATCTTGAAGAGGCCTATTACTCTTCTCGCTGATGACACCACCATTGCTGGAACAATTCACAGATTCATAAAGACTTGAGATTTGCCCAAAAATCCACATGGCCACCTTACTGCTTACTATGCCTTCTCTAGTCGACTCCTAGCACCTTTAGCACTGATCTTCCCCCTTAAACAATCAAGAAGAAGCCATAAAAGCCTCCCTTTCCACTCAAACTACTGTTGATCTTCATCTTTGCTATTAGCCTTTGATGACATAACCCATAGCATGCCATATCTTGAAGCCATTGATCGAAAGATGCTGCTTGATCTAGTTATCCCGTCCACTTTGCACTATGACTCCATCCTCCATGTGTTGATTCATTGTCCTTCTTTATATGCATTGCTTCACATGAGGTCTATCCACATTACTCCATCTTGTCCATGCATGTTGACAATGACATGCACCTCTTCTAATTACTCCTAGTTCAAGTGAGAAGACTTGTAGCTTGAACTAATGTCATTACCCTATGCCTTTGCATGCCACATTTTCCTTGCAATATTTGGCCTACTCTTCCCTTTTGACAAAAATAGTGATTATATTTTGAGCATCTCTTTGGATCACACTAGATAATGAACCAAACATCCTTAATTTCAAATTTAATTGATGCACTCATCATCATATATGGTGTCATTGCAGTCACCACCCTGTAAATATATCTTTAGAAGTTGTTGTGCAGATTTTCAGGATGTGCTACAAAAGTCTAAGCTCAAGCATGATGCTATGGCACTTTCATCATGAGTGTCAAAGCTACTATACTTAAAGGGAGAATATGTTAGCTTATTAGCCAAGTACAAAGCTAGTATGATAGAATTGCATGCATTCCAATTGCAGATTGAATAGGGTGAACAATAGAACCCTTCCTTTCGAATAAGAGAAGGTGAAGCCTTTTTCTTGACCCAATTTCTCGTGCTCTCGTAAAAAATAGTATGGCAAGTAAAAAGTTTCGATTGCCACTAAAATCTCTTAAGAATAAGCCTTAAACCAATGGTTAATAATGTTCTTCAAGAAAAGAAGAGTTGTAATGTCATCCGATAAACTTGATGAGCTGAAAAAGCTAGCTAAATCCGAATCCAATTTCCTATGCAAATGATACACTCTTCACATCCAATGGGAATAAGAGGATTGACCAATGTAGAGAAAAGACACACCATCAAGACTTTCAGATATGACCCCACTTATGTGGCTCCAACTTTGTTTAGAATACTGGCCATGATACAAAATAGACCATTAGAAGATAATGTCATGTTACATCCATACATAATAGAAGAAGAACTTCATGTTGCTAGCAGAATGAACTTAGGTAATATCTTGACCAATGCATTGACCTATATCACACATGTGGGCATTTTTCCACAAGACATGGGCCTCTATGCTATATTGGAGTATACACCAAACTTCTATGATTGGCTCTTGAAACACTAAAGCACACCAAGAGCGTACCAAATACCCTTACCCCTTCATTTTCCAATCCTAGGAAGGATTCTCATCATTCCAAGAGGGGAGGGACTAAGGTGAAAAGTGAAGTAAGGTGTGAAGTAAGGTGAAAGGTGAATATGAATTGAAACACGATTGAACTCTAAAGAGAAGGATGAATTGAATTTTCATTTAGTGAAAAAAAATTCATAAAGTTCTTGTGTGGAATGTATGGATTGATTGATATCCATGCTCTAGATCTGGCATTTTAACAAGGGAAAGGCCCCGATGCATGCATTACCATCAATCATGCCTACCACAACCACCTCAACACAAGGAACCATAGAAGTAGTAGTCATTTAAAGTAACATGATGGCATGGGTGCAATACCTACTAGGCAAAGTGCATGAGCTAGCACCAAATAGCATCAGAAGGGGCCCCAATGATAGGATCCAAGAGACTAGCAATAGCCGATGCAAAATTTCACCAAGGTTCTAAGCTGCCACGCCTTGAGGTATCAACCACTTTAGTACCGTCGGTAATGCACAACACGAAGGAGTATGATGAGCTATTGAAAGAGCTCCAAAGTCAATGTGATAGAACGAATGGGGAGAGAAAGATGCATTTGCAAGCTAGAAGCAGAAAAGGATGCTTTTGCACCCTTTTGACTAGAAAAGACAATGAAAATGATGATATTCACAAGGGAAGTAATGGTGTTGAAAGAGGCCTTGAAGGCAAGATAGGGTAACAAGAATTTGCGAGACTTATATGAGGAAGAAAGGAAAATCCGCATGGCATTAGAGCAACTATGTGCCTTTAAATCCAAAGAAAATAAATGCCTAGAGTTAGAAAACAAAGAGTTGAAACAATAGAGGGATAAGTTGAGACAAGAGCTGCAAGGCACAAAGATGCAAAGAGATGAAGAGGCTATGAAGAAGATGGTGGAGCTAGAGAACCAACTCTAGGAAGTGCTCCATGAGCATGGAATCCTAAAGGAGTAGGTGGAATGCCAAGACCAAGACAAAGAGAAGATGCATGCGATATGGAAAGAGCAAGAGCAGTTGGTAACCATCCTCTCATGAGAGAAAAACCAAAGTATCGAACATATGAAAGAAAAAGCTGAAGAATGGGCGAAAAGGAACTATGGTAGAATCAAGGATTAAGAAAAGCGCCTAGCACTATCAGAAAGTAAGCACATAATGGCTAAAGAAAAAGCAGAAGCAATAGAGATGAGGATGCTAGCACGGTAGCAGGCTTTCTTAAATATTGTGCTGCATATCACTCGAGTGAAAGGAGAAGAAACAATCAATGGGCTCAAAAGGAAATTAGAACTCATGAGAGAATTAAGATATGGTCTCTATGAAAAGATACCTAGGTCAAACATCAACCTAAGTATGGAAGAGCAAAGGCAACATCTGATCAAGGCAAGGTTGTCTAAGTAAGAGCTTGATCTGCTAGGATTTGGGAAATAAGAGCAGAAAGCACAACCTCCTACTAAGGAGCTTGTAGAGCCAATTCTTAAAGAAGAACCTAATTTTGAGTAGAAGAATGATGAGGAAGAGCAGCCTAATGCACCAAGTCCACCCCCAAAACAAGAGTTGCAAGCAGAAGCACGTTATGAAGACCACTACCCCAGAGAGAATTGTGAAAATGAGGCACAAAAGGAGGAATTTGATGAAGCTATCATAGAAAAAGATTAGTGCTAAGCTTCAATTAGTTCTTGAAGTCCCTATTCCTCAACATGAAGACTGCTTGGCCAATAAACTGGGCATGAGGACTAACCCTATGGAAGCAATATAAAAGCCACTACAATCCATTCGAATTCATCTTCCCCTATCCCCAATCACTTGATTGAGTATTGTCACCAAGGGTGGTAGAGGAGGTGATCAAGCTTTCAATGTGGCTAAGATGGTTCGAAGAAAGGGCAAGGCAACCAATGTTGTGGTTAGGGGAACCAACTAGATACTGAGAAGATAAAGTGATGGATGAGTGTAGAGTAGTTAAACGCTATGAATCACAACCAAAGTGAAGAAGGAACATATGTGATAACAATATGGATGCATGGATGGCATTTTGCAACACATTTCTATATGAAAGGTATAATCTAATCTATATGCCCTACCCAAGGAGATACAAAGTAGATTTTGATCACTCGTAACTATCTACATCTCCTAAGATTCCTTCTTAAGGTGTAATATTTCCGTGCTTCCCCCTCCCCCCCATAGGAACTCATCCCCCTTAATTTTTTTTATTTATTAACCTTAGTTCAAATTTTTGTATCCCTCTCTCTCTCCCCACCAACAGTATGTCGAGGAAAGAGAGAGAGGGAGTGAAGTGCAATAAATGGGGGGCATGTAGCCCCCCAGGTGGGAGGGGTGGCGGCCATGCCACCCTCCTCCCCCTCTTATAAAGTGCAGTAAATGGGGGGCATGCAGCCCCCCAGGTGGTAGGGGTGGCAGCCATGCCACCCTCCTCCCCCTCTTATAAAGGGGAGCTTCCCCCCTCCCTCAGGTAGACATTGCCCATCCGCCCTGGTGATTGCCGTGCAACAGGTCCCCCTTGAGCTCATCACCTTTCCCCCTCCCTACCGGAGCAGCTGTGCCCCCTGGGGTTCCAACAGAGACCTCTCCTCCCCCCACCTCATCGTTAGGTGAAACCCCCCCTCAGTGTGGCCAACGTCTGAAACCCCCCCTGGCCGTGACCAGAGAAACCCCCTCCCCCCCGTGTTCAGCAAAGGAGAAGGAGAGAAAGAGGAAGAGAGGAAGAAGGAGAGAAGAGAGAAGGAGAAGAAGAGGGAAGAAGAAGAAAAAGAAGAAGAGAAAAAGAAGAAGAGGAGGAAGAAGAGAGAGAGAGAGAAGAAGAGAAGGAGAGAGAGAGAGAGAAGGAGAAGAAGAGAAAAAGGAGAGGAACAAGAGAGAGAGAGAGAGAGAAGAAGAGAAGGAGAGGGAGAGAGAGAGAAGGATTAGAAGAAGTGAAGAAGATGGAGAAGAGGGAGACAGAGAGTAGGAGAAGGAGAAGAAGAGAAGAAGAAGAAGAAGAAGAAGAAGAGGGAGAGAGAGAGTAGGAGAAGGAGAAGGAGAGAAGAAAAGAAGAAGTAGAGGGAGAGAGAGAGAAGGAGAAGAGGTGAAGAAGGAGGAGAGAGAGAGAGAGAGAGAGAGAGAGAGAGGGGGAGAGAGTTGGTGAGTGGAGAAGGTGTCGAGAGCCATGTTCGAGGAGCCACTCTCAAGCCACCCCCTCATCGGCGAAGGACCCCTTCTCATGACCTTTCCTTCCCGATTCTGTCAACTTGAAGCCATTAAGGTCAGGACTATCCAAACTGCACATGGAAAATAGCTCCCAAAAAGAGAGTTGCGGGAAGTGTAAGTGCCAAAGCTACCACTGGTACCGGTAATGCGGGAGACGCGAGCGGAGAGACCAACACAACAAATGCCCCTACGATCACAAATCAAACCCGGGTTATTTAGATATCCTAAGCTTTATAATTAATTCTATATTATTTCTCGTGGAAGAAATAAAGGGGTTAGCTACATGCATGGAACAAGAACGAGTCTTAGGATTTTTGTTTACTCTAAGTACTAGGTTGCATGCATGAAATGGTAGAGTATGGAGTTCACGTAAGTTTATATGCATGGAATGATAGCTTTTACATACATAAAATGATAAGGTTTTTGCATTATTTCACATAAAATAATAGCTTTTAAACCAATTCAGTGCATGAATAGTCATTAAGAATTCAAGATTCGCAACCATGATTAAAAGAAACACATGAAATGTTAGTTTCCGTTCGTAAGATGCAATTGCACCGATGGATAGAAACCTAGACTTTCATATACGCAAGTCACATGAGATCCGGTGCATTAGGAATAAGTATTCATCGTGAGGTATAAAGAGAGTTAAAGGTCATTTAGGATGTACAAATATACTAAACACACCACATGCATGATGGGTAAGGATGATTGGAAAACTCTGCATAGTACCACACTAAGAGAGATGGAAGGGATGCATGCATCTAGACTGTATCCTGAAGGCCTAAATGAAGAATCTTGCGTTGCCAAGTGTGTTAACTGAACTTGGTTAGAACTGGAAGAATAAAAGACCCTTGGTTGGATTGTGGATAAGGCATATCCGTTGCCTTGGTTGACTAGTTAATGCTTTAAGTTAGGGTTAAGATACCATAAGGTAAAACCCAAGGGGAAGAGCAAGTCAAAATAAGTTAACCTACCAAGAACATTTGCTTGCATGATCTTGTTTGAGATTATTGAGATCTCGCCAAGTCACGAACGATCCAGGATCGGATGCTGGGAGCATCCGGGAAAAAGAAATCACACCTTAGTAGTTGGTCCTACAAACGACCTCTGAAATGTTTGTGATTGTACACTTAGGTACATTATCTGATCTCCTTTGCTCAAGGAACTAATTCAAGGAAAAACACATAATGCTTCGGGTTAAAAGCCTGGAGGGAGAGGTAGGAACAGTTACCTCCGATTGTCTGACGACTGGCCTATCCAAGGGGGTTATTAGCCGCACCGGGTATATGGACCTAACCCACCGCGAGAGGTCTCTCCGTGGGTGCTGCTTGGAGCAGGAGGATACTTGGGTACCAGGGGAGGCTCTCGCTGTAAATTCCTTACCTCCGAATCCCGCACAAGAGGCCGACGTGACTCAAGATGGGATCTCGAGGCCCGTGTACTAGTCAAGGGGCAGAACTTGGAGTAGCAATCCTGTAGATTGCTGGGATAGCCTTCGAGCATAATAATTGATGTACTTCAGGATTATGATAAATAAAGAACAGATATTTGAGAAAAATGAACTTGCTTGACATTGTTTTTATGTCAGTGCCTAAGTTACGTGAAGGAACTCATGATTAATTTCATTAATTAAGGAAGCTGCTTTTGCATGTCAAACGTAATGTGGTAGGTAATTAGATAACTAAAGCAAACTGAGGAAAGTATGGTGGACGTGGCTTAGGTCCGTCCTACGGAAGGGTGGTCCTGGTTAGCTAGGAGCTTTTCTCAAAAGACGAGATAACGAGACTATGAAGACCTAGCATCAGTAGGGTTAGAATCCCGATTTATGCTGTTTTAGGAGAAAGGAATCGGACTATGCCTTATGGTAGAGAGGTTGAGCTTCACATCCCTCTCATTTTCCATTCTCCATGAACCAAGTGCAACATGAATCGGCTTCGACTCTGTTGTTCCTACGCAAAGTGGCTCATCTGGAGCTTGATGCTAGCTACTTCCTAGAGACCTTGTTGATTGGAAAGGAACCATGACTTTAGGTCGATCCTAAGTGGGAATGGCCAGACACTTCCGCTCGGGGCAGACTCGGGAAGACCTAGATCGCAAACCCTGTGACATTCCTTGCGAGTGCTAGGTGGAGCTTTCTAGACCCTCTTCATGATGGGCTGCTAAGACGTGTCCCACAAGCGGATGGGCGGACATGTTACAGTTGGTATCAGAGCGAACCAATGGGATCTAAGATTACAAGGGAACTTAATGGAGGAAAATAAAGGGAATAAGGGGATAGTCAGGGGAAGGTGAGTGGCATAGAGCAGTGTTTTCTATTGAAAATATTTCTTTACTCACTTATGGATGCTGGGTTGTAGAGTCACGAAGCATGGAGCAAGTTCTTGGTGTTCTAGGTCATGTTCATGACTATAATGCGTGCTTCAGATTATCGTCAGAGGCTAGGCATGATGAATATTGTGGACCACATCTATAATCCTTCACCCCTGTATGCGGAGCGGAGATGGACGGGAGATTCAGGAATATACTACATAGCAGCCCACCGACTCGCGTACCTTCAGACCAACTTGAAGAGAATCAAGTGGATGGAGGATTTAAAGATCGTGAAGCTGTTCATCTTTGTCGAAGCTCACGCAAACGCAACTTTGCATGTTAGTGGTCGGCGAGTCAAGCAGAACAAGTACATCTATGAAGAAGTGACCCGAGTAATCTCTGCTGACAGTCAAAGTGTTAGGGCGCTATGAGAAGAACGGGTATCAAAGGAACGTATACCCCAAGCTTCCTATAACTTATCGTTTCTTGAAAATCCATGATCCCACTCCATATTATTATTCCATACCTGTAGCCGATTGTAAGACAATCCTATTTTCCCCAAACTGATGTATCAATCAGCTTGTCCTACTTACCCAAAATAAATGTACTCAAAGGGTTATGCCCTCATGAATGAATAAGACTTTTTACTATCGTCTATCTTGATTGTAAATGTTAGCTAAGGTGTTAAGTGATTAAATCACTTGGCTAAAAGCTGTGCTAGTCGTATTAATGTAATATGGGGAACATTTGGTAAGATGTTAACATAAAGAATTTTATTGTCCAGACGCAACCCCAAGCGCAGGTTCAAAGTCCAACTCCTGCACTAAGTACAGCTGTGATTCAAGAGAAGAAGTTCCTTCTCAAACAAATTAAGCCACCCGAGTTTGATGGCAAGGGAAGGACTGTTAAAGCCAATGCCGAGATCTGGATTGAGTCCATGGAGGACTATTTCGAGGTAGCAGGAACTGCACCTACTAACCAAGCCATGTTCGCCAAACTTAAGCTTACAGGCAAAGTGAGACTTTGGTGGAAATAGTGGTGCAGAGACCAAGCAATCTCTGAAGGGAAAGTCACTTGGGATAAGCTTAAGGAAGCTGTGCGAGGGAGGTATCTGCCACCTGCCTACCACACACAAAAGATAAATGAATTCTATGACTTGAAGTAGCTAGGATTATCCCTTGATGCATATTATTCAAAGTTCATTTCACTCCTAAAGTACGCACCTCCAATGGATATGACACAACAGGTGTCAAAATTCTATGCTGGGTTGAATCCACCCATAAACACCCGATTGGAATTTATGCACCCAACAGACCTACAAGATGCACTCATTCGAGCTGCTCCAATAATACAGGAGGTGCAGACCAAACCAAGGAACAATAGGGTTTGGCCTTACAAAGATCAGAATAAGAGTATGTTTAAGGCTCAGTCCAAGAGGGCACAGAGTCAGAATCAGGGCCGAAGAAAGAAAGCTAGGGTCAATTCTATCAATAACTTTGTTCCTACACAAAATAATGATCGCAACCCACATTGCTTCCATTGCAATGAGCCCGTACACTTCAAGAGGCAGTGTCCCAAGCTTAGCAGAGGACATCACCAAGGGAAATTCCAAGGTCAAAATAGAGCCGCTCATGGCCAAGGAACCACCGTTATGGTCAGAGGAAGAACCTCCAGTGTTTCCAACAAGGAGCTGGACAATGAAGATCCATCCATGGATGCTAACATTGAGAGGGAAACGGTTCACACCGCTCTTCACAAGAAGGGTCCGAATCGCCCATTCTCGGTGATTCAAACTCCATCAGATTATCAAGGTAAAAGCTTCAAAACCTTGATTGACTGTGGCAGTACACATTCCTTCATTTCACCAATCTATGCAAAAAGATTAGGGATAGCCACAATAGATGTACCTACTTTACTTATGGAGTTAGCAAATGGTCATGTGGTCTCTTGTACTTGGCAAACTGCTAAGGTGAAATTCCTACTGGGTGGGAAGCCAACTTCGGTGAGATTCAGGGTAATGAACCTAGGTGTCCACGAATGTTTACTCGGAATGGATTGGCTAATACCCAATGAAGCCCACATCCACTGTGGGAAGGGCCAAGTCTCCTTCCGAAATTCCGAAGGGGAACTAGTCACAACTCAAGGTGAGGCCGGTAAGCCAAAGATACAGTTGGCAAAAGAAACGCAGATAATAAAAGGTATTAGAAAGGGCCTACCTGTCTACCTGATTAAGCTGAATAAGTTAGATCAGAATCAGGAATCTGGGGAAGAACCTTCATGGTTAAAGGAATACGCAGACGTATTTCCTGAAGAACTGACAGAACTTCCTCCTCAAAGGGAAGTTGACCACGAAATCAAACTTGTGCCAGGAGCTATACCAGTCGCAAAGAGGCCGTATAAGATATCCATTCCAGAAGCTATCGAACTGAAAGAGCAACTCAAGCAACTATTAGACCAAGGCTACATCCGTCCTAGCAGTTCACCATGGGGAGCTCCAGTGATGTTCCAAAAGAAGAAAGATGGAACGCTTCGTCTATGCATTAACTACAAAGGGTTGAATCAATCAACCATCAAAAATAAATACCCCTTTCCAAGAATAGATGAATTACTTGACCATCTTCAAGGAGCGAAGATCTTCTCCAAGATAGATCTCAGATCTAGGTATTATCAGATAAGGATCAAGGAAGAAGATATCCTAAAAACTGCATTCAGTACTAGGCATGGACACTTCGACTTCCTAGTGATGTCATTTGGGCTAACGAATGCTCCTACTACCTTCAACAGGTTAATGCAGGATATCTTTAGGCCCTATCTTGATGACTTCATACTCGTCTTCTTTGACGATACCCTAGTCTTCTCTAAACAGGAAAAAGATCATGAATCCCAACTGTGCATTGTTCTTGAAACAATGAGAGCACACAAGCTTTATGCCAAGAATAAGAAGTGCGCCTTTTTCAACCTATAGATTGAATATCTGGGATTCATTGTATCAGCAAAAGGAATTTTAATAAATCCACAGAGATGTTCTGGAATGGCCAACACCAACTTCTATCAAAGAAATACATAGTTTTCTTGGGTTGACAGGATGGTACAGGATTTTCATCAAAGATTATGCTTTGATTGCAACACCTCTGACTGATCTACTAAAGAAGCAAGTAGTAATTGAATGGTCACCTGCCGAACAGACCAGCTTTGACAAACTAAAGAAAAACTTAGTATCAACGCCCATCCTGAAACTTCCTGATCTTAGTAAGGAGTTTGAAGTGGTAACTGATGCTAGCGCACTTGCTTTAGGATGTGTACTTATGCAAGAAGGTCATCCTGTAGCATATTCTTCAAGAAAATTGAAGAGCCATGAAAGGAATTATGCTACCCACGATCTGGAGCTGTTGGTTGTCATCCATGCCCTCAAACTTTGGAGACATTAATTACTTACTAGGTAACAAATTTTCCTTAGTGACGGACCATAAGAGTCTTAAATGGATCTTCACCCAGAATGAGCTCAATATGAGGCAACATCAATGGATCAAAGTGCTGGAAAAATATGATTTTGAAATCAAATATAGGCCTGGAAAAGAGAATATAGTTGCCGATGCACTCAGTCGCAAGGCATTTCTAAACTCTCTTATTTTACAAGATCCATCAATGGCAAGATCTCTAGCCACAAAGGTATCAATGCCAAACAACCCGATTCTTGAGCTAGCAAAAGAAGGGGCATATCATGACCCAGTCTATCAAAAAATGCTAAGGGAGATCCCCATCAAGGATCAAGACCCGAAGCTAAAGACAAAGTATCAAGAATTCTCTATCAGTAGTGGACTTGTCTACTTTAGGACAAGATTATGTATCCCTGCAAGCCAAACTCTCAAGCAGAAGATACTATGGGAAGCCCATGACTCCCCTTTCTCAGGATATCCTAGCTATGCCAAGACCCTTAATGCGGTCAGAAAGAGCTATTATTGGGAAAGGCTCAAGGATGGAATACTCAAATATGTCACGGAATGTTTGTCTTGTCAACGCATTAAGGCAGAACATGTCAAAATGCCTAGGAAATTGCAACCACTTGACATTTCCCAAATGAAATGGGAATTCATTAGTATGGAATTCATTGTTGGCCTACCCCAAGTTCAGGGAGGATACAACTCTATTATGGTTGTAGTAGATATGCTCACCAAGGTCGCACATCTCATCCCTGTCAAGACAAACTATAAAGCTTCAGACATCGCAAGATTATTCATCAAGGAAATATTCAAACTGCATGGGTTACCCAGAAGAATCATTAGTGATCATGACTCTCTATTCACATTATACTTCTGGAGGGCTATCTCTGAGGATATTGGAACTCAACTCTGTTTTAGTACAACTACCATCCCCAAACTGATGGTCAAACAAAACGAGTCAATCAAGTCATTGAAGATATGCTTAGAGCATACTACTATCGCGAACCCAAAAAGTGGATTCAATACTTACCACTGGTTGAGTTTGCTTGCAATGCTTCTTACCAACAGAGTATTCAGATGACCCCTTTTCAAGCATTGTATGGGCACAGTTGTCATACCCCTTTGAGCTTCTCGAATCCAACCTTGAGGATAGAAGCTTCAAGGCAGATGCTGAAAGACATGGATGATCAAATCAATCAATAAGACAAGACATCCAAGCTGCCAAGGATAGACAGAAGGCTTACGCTGACTTGAAATGGCAAGACAAATGCTTCATTGAAGGTGATATGGTCTTCATCCACGTATGCCCTAAAAAGAGTTCATTGTCCTTGGGAGAGTACAAGAAGCTAAGTTCGAGGCATTGTGGACCTTATAAGATCACCAAGTGCCTAGGGCCTAATGCTTACAGACTACAGCTGCCCGCAACCCTAAAGATTCATAATGTATTCCACGTTAGCCTATTGAAAAAGTATCTACCTAATCTGAATCATGTGCTTGATGATCAGAAAATTGTAATGCCTGACCAAGGAGACCTTGAGCTACGGCTTGATAGAGTCCTATATGTCAGGGAGAGGCATTTGAGGTCAAGGACCTTGAGAGAATACCTCATCCAGTGGAAAGATTATCCCAAAGAGGATGCCACCTGGATGGATGAAGATACTCTCAACCAACAATACCCCCAGGTCCTCTCAAGATGAGGACATCTCGATTCGTCTAACGGGGAGAGGATGTAATATTCCCATGCTCCCCCCCCTCATGCCTCCCCCCCATAGGAACTCCCCCCCCCCCTTAAATTTCTTTTTAAATTATTAACCTTAGTTCACCCTCGTCGTCAGGTGAAACCCCCCCTCGGTGGCCAACGCCTGAAACCCCCCTCCCTAGCTGTGACCAGAGAAATCCCCCCTCTCCCCCCCTGTGTTCAGTGAAGGAGAAGGAGAGAAAGAGGGAGAGAGTAAGAAGGAGAGAAGAGAGAAGGAGAAGAAGAAAAGAAGAAGAAGAGGAAGAGGAAGAAGGAGAGAAGACAGAAGGAGAAGAAGAGGGAAGAAGAAGAAGAGAAAAAGAAGAAGAGGAGGAAGAAGAGAGAGAGAGAGAAGAAGAGGAGAGGGAGAGAGAGAAGGAGAAGAAGAGAAAAAGAAGAAGGAGAGGGAGAGACAGAAGGAGAAGAAGAGAAAAAGAAGGAGAGGAACAAGAGAGAGAGAGAGAGAAGAAGAGAAGGAGAGGGAGAGATAGAATAAGAAGAAGAAGAAGAAGTGAAGAAGAGGGAGAAGAGGGAGAGAGAGAGTAGGAGAAGGAGAAGAAGAGAAGAAGAAGAAGAAGAGGGAGAGAGAGAGTAGGAGAAGGAGAGAAGAAAAGAAGAAGTAGAGGGAGAGAGAGAGAAGGAGAAGAGGTGAAGAAGGAGGAGAGAGAGAGAGAGAGAGGGAGAGAGTTGGTGAGTGGAGAAGGTGTCGAGAGCCGTGTTCAAGGAGCCACTCTCGAGCCACCCCCTCATCAGCGAAGGACCCCTTCTCACGACCTTTCCTTCCCAAGCCTATCAACTTGAAGCCATTAAGGTCAGGACTATCCAAACTCCACGTGGCAAATGGCTCCCAAAAAGAGAGTTGCGGGAAGTGTAAGTGCCAAATCTACCATTGGTACCGGTAATGCGGGAGAGGCGAGCGGAGCAACCAACGAAACAAATGCCCCTACAATCACGAATCAAACCAAGGTTCTTTAGATATCCTAAGATTTATAATTAATTCTGTATTATTTCTCGTGGAAGAAATAAAGGGGTTAGCTACATGCATGGAACAGGAACGATTCTTAGGATTTTTGTTTACTCTAAGTACTAGGTTACATGCATGAAATGGTAGAGTATGGAGTTCGCATAAGTTTATATGCATGGAATGATAGCTTTTACACACATAGAATGATAAGATTTTCACATTACTTCACATAAAATAATAGCTTTTAAACCAGTTCAGTGCATGAATAGTCATTTAGAATTCAAGATTCGCAACCATGATTAAAAGAAACACATGAAATGTTAGTTTCCGTTCGTAAGACGCAATTGCACCGATGGATAGAAACCTAGACTTTCATATACGCAAGTCACATGAGATCCGGTGCATTAGGAATAAGTATTCATTGCCAGGTATGAAGAGAGTTAAAGGTCGTTTAGGATGTACAAACATACTAAACACACCACATGCATGATGGGTAAGGATGATTGGAAAACTCTGCATAGTACCACACTAAGAGAGATGGAAGGGATGCATGCATCTAGACTGTATCCTGAAGTCCTAAATGAAGAATCTTGCGTTGCCAAGTGTGTTAATTGAACTTGGTTAGATCTGGAAGAATAAAAGACCCTTGGTTGGATTGCGGATAAGGCATGTCCGTTGCCTTGGTTGACTAGTTAATGCTTTAAGTTAGGGTTAAGATACCATAAGGTAAAACCCAAGGGGAAGAGCAAGTCAAAATAAGTTAACCTACCAAGAACATTTGCTTGCATGATCTTGTTTGAGATTATTGAGATCTTGTCAAGTTGCGAACGATCCAGGATCGGATGCTGGGAGCATCCGGGAAAAAGAAATCACACCTTAGCAGTTGGTCCTACAAACGACCTCTGAAATGCTTGTGATTGTACACTTAGGTACATTATCTGATCTCCTTTGCTCAAGGAACTAATTCAAGGAAAAACACATAATGCTTCAGGTTAAAAGCTTGGAGGGAGAGGTAGGAACAATTACCTCCGACTGTCTGACGACTGGCCTATCCAAGGGGGTTATTAGCCGCGCCGGGTATATGGACCTAAGCCGCCGCGAGAGATCTCTCCGTGGGTGCTGCTTGGAGCGGGAGGATGCTTGGGTGCCAGGGGAGGCTCTTGCTGTAAATTCCTTACCTCCAGATCCCGCACAAGAGGCCGACGTGACTCAAGATGGGATCTCAAGGCCTGTATACTAGTCAATGGGCAGAACTTGGAGTAGCAATCCTGTAGATTGCTGGGATAGCCTTCGAGCATGATAATTGATGTACTCCGGGATTATGATAAATAAAGAACAGATATTTGAGAAAAAGGAACTTGCTTGACATTGTTTTTATGTCAGTGCCTAAGTTACGTGAAGGAACTCATGATTAATTTCATTAATTAAGGAAGCTGCTTTTGCATGTCAAATGTAATGTGGTAGGTAATTAGATAACTAAAGCAAACTGAGGAAAGTATGGTGGACGTGGCTTAGGTCCGTCCTACGGAAGGGTGGTCCTGGTTAGCTAGGAGCTTTTCTCAAAAGACGAGATAATGAGACTATGAAGACCTAGCATCAGTAGGGTTAGAATCCCGATTTATGCTGTTTTAGGGGAAAGGAATGGGACTATGCCTTATGGCAGAGAGGTTGAGTTTCACATCCCTCTCGTTTCCCATTCTCCATGAACCAAGTGCAGCATGAACCCGCTTTGACTCTGTTGTTCCTACGCAAAGTGGTTCATCTGGAGCTTGACGCTAGCTACTTCCTAGAGACCTTGCTAATTGGAAAGGAACCATGACTTCAGGTCGATCCTAAGTGGGAACGGTCGGACACTTCCGCTCAGGCAGACTCGGGAAGACCGAAATCACAAACCCTGTGACATTCCTTGCGAGTGCCAGGCGGAGCTTTCTAAACCCTCTTCCCGATGGGCTGCTAAGACGTGTCCCACAAGCAGATGAGCGGACACATTACAATAGCAAAATCCCACTGGAGACAAAGAGGGACTATTGCCCCTCTTTTTTATATAAATGCAGGTATAGATAGTTGTGCTATGACTAGACTCATGATGAGAGCTACTGTGTTGCCAACCTTTTGTATGAACCTATTAAAGGACATGAGTGATAGTCAATTCATGAGGTATAACCATCCATTTTTATCCATTATACCTTTAAATGGGAGAGTTTATAACTTAAGAGGCTATATACACTAAGTTCTTTTTTTCTAAGTAAGTTACTTAAACCTCCAACTCTACCCCTGCAAAACAGAACAAGATACAACTTAGTATCATCCCTTCTATTTTTTAAAAAAAAAACAAAATCTTCTTATTTGTAAGGAATGAGTGCCACGAACACTACATCTAGGAACTGTTAAATCCCTAGCCCCTCCGCACTTCACGCACTTAGGAAGCATCAAGTGTAGGACATTGTGATAGACCTATTTCCCTGAGAGTCAAGCACAATACCATCCCTTTTCATGAACTAGGTCCTCAAGTATGTGACAACACCTTAGGCTTTGACCCATCTCCCAATTCCACCACCACTTGCACAATGTACTACACACTACCCCCTAGGTAGTGTACATATTATTTCTTTACATGTATATTCTACAGTAGTTATGAAGCTACCAACAACTCTGGAGACACTCTTTGATCAGTCAACATATCTTCAGCATTAGCAATCTCCATTCATATGTAACAACTTATCCTACATGACCAATTTCCCAAAAGCCCCAAGTACCATCTCACAAACTACGCTCAACCTCTCTAATCCATGCCATCCAGTGCCATGGGACTGGTACTCAACTAGGAGGGGGTAATGTTAACCCTTATAATGACACAAAGTTCAAAGAAGGTATAAGAAGGAGTATAAGAAGATAGCTTGATGGAAAAAAAAAACCAAGAAGCATATGAAAAATTTTAAAATCAAGAATAGGGCACAAAGAGATAAAGCACATTTTAGTCCTTTGTAAAAGAGCTTGTAAAAGAGCACCAGGCTCCCTTCTATGCAAGTTGAAAAGACACATGTAAAGGAGCCATGAGAATAGAAAAGAATAGGAAAAGAGTGGAAAAGAAGAGTAAGGCCAGACAGCCAATCATGGAAATGGATTGGGTGCCCTAGTGGAGAAGGGCATATATAAAAGCCAAAAAGTTAATGGATAAGCTCATTCTTAGTATGTGTGTAAACAAGCTTTCTTCTTGTGCTTGTTCTTTCTTGTGCATGAGAGAGGGAGAGAGGGAGAGAGGGAGTGTAAGTGTGTGAGAGTGAGGGATCGTGGAGAAGCTCTTCTTCTCCTCTTCTCCTCTTCTCCTTCCTCTCTTCTCTTTTCTCGCATTTGCTGCTATGGAGCTTCAAGCTTGGAGCATAGAGATGGAGCTTGCTTGATGCTAGGACCTAAAATGGGCCTAATACTAGCTCTATGGCACTAGTCGAGGCCTCTACCTGTCACCTCAAACCACCCCAGATGGCCTTAGAAGCTCTTTTCTGATTCAAAAAGGGCTCTAAAAATCCACTCTCATTGGGGACCGTGGATAGGGCAACTCAATCCGTTGAATCCCATGAGCTGATTTGCATAAATAACAATGATAAAAAGCATCAAGCTACCACAACAAATATACTCAACAAAGCACAAGAATAGCTATTGCCCTACCCCTTGACAAAATCAAGGTATGAAAATCCTCAAGGGATAGGCTCAACATAGGTTGACAGAGATCTAATTTTAGGGGTTAGAACCCTTTTAACACACCTCTGTATTGTTTTATCTTTCAAGTATACTCATATTTTCCTCTTCTTTATACTCTGGTAGGCTTCACTAACTATCTGACACTAGCAAGGACTCCTAGAACAGCTGCCTATCAAGCTAGTAGAACAGGGCCACTAGGACTGCCTTCTAAAATAGGACTTCAATGCCCGACAATGTCAGTACAAGAGGTAGACAACTACTCAAACCTCTCTCAGATATACCTAACCAAACCTCGGGACTTCATGCCTTGACTTCCAGTCCCCAACAAACGAAAAAAATAGGACCCCCACATACACATATAACATTACTAGCTTAAGGGGAAAACTTGAAGTATGGGCTATTCTTGTTTGTAAGCTATTAGCTAAACGAATGACCTCCTTAGGCTCAAGTGGCTTATCATTTCCAAAGGCCTCTCCTATCCTCCAAAAGGCCTCTCCTATAGAGAGATCTAAGGATTTTGGCTCATTTGACCCTTCCCTATTTGGATTTTTGAATGTGTCATTATTACCACCCGAACTAGGTATTGCTTCAATCATAGGTCCATCACATCGCTGCATCCCAGAGCGGTGCATATATTGCTAGATGTATCATTATGGCCTCTGGTCTCATTCACTTGGGGATTGACCATGGTATATCCACTTGGAACTCTTTGCTTTTCATCTAACACACCAGCCACACTTTTAGAGATTTTGGGCCTCCAAACCCATCTCCTTTTTATCATTGTATGGCCCGTTTGGCTATTCACTGCTCCTTCTATTTTTATATTCGATGTGACTGATCTATCTTGGCTCAGCTGTTGTTGCCTATCACTTTCTCTAAATTATGTACTTTTACTAGATCCAACTCTAGGTGGATCTTCACCATTGTAAACCCTAGATTTCCTATCACCTTAGCTCTCAATAGTTGAGATAGCCTCCACACAGTAGCATATATCAACCATGTTTTGGAGCGTCATCTCATTCCCATGATTTTGCTTCAAACTTAGACCATTGATGGGTTGCTTAACCATTCTGCTTTCCCCATTAGGTCTACACCGATTTCCATCTAGCTCATAGCTTTGGAATGTGGGATTGACTGCACTAGGATGCCAGGGTTCCTCGGTCTTAGGATCATTATAGTTAATGCCAAGATCCCTAGTATACCTGTCATTTGCACCTTCAACATGACTAACATTTAGTAAATGTTGCCAATCCTTATGGATTTCAATGGTGCAATAGTTCTCCCAACACTTCCAAACATATCTCTCATAATCATCTACGTGAACCTTTGCCTCCTTCACTGATTTAGGGTTTCTCATCCTTACTTGGAACTACATATTTATTTCCAAGCCACTGACAAAGAGTTCACATATTCTGGGTAGATGACTGACTTTCCTTGGCCAAAGCTTCAGAATGTCATCAAAGGCTCTTGTGTACTCTTTGACGAGGTACATAACACTTGCCAAATCTGTATAAGTTGTCCCAAGACCTAAGTCATAGGAACCCTCTTTTCATATTCATCCAAAAATCTATCACATAGTTCCTCAAATGACTTGATTGAACCTCTCGGGAGGATCCAATATCATTTATTGGCCTTTGCCTTTAGGGTACTTGAGAACACAAGCATCGGATGTAGATCGTCAAACCCACTTCCAGGGCAAGTTAGGCCATATTCTTTCAAGTGTAGCATTGGATCCTCATCCAGCATCCCATAAAACACTGGGAGATCCCTATAAAGAGGAGGGCATTTAGTCCTCTTCTTTGGGATCAAGATTGGGTCATTAAGGTCTTCATAATCATCTTGACCTTATTCCAACATCTCAGGCCCCTATTCTCTTCTATTTCTACATTTATCGGTGCAGGAATGTTACTTGCTCCATGGACTTCCCTTTTTCCCTACTCACAGAGTGGTCTAGGGAGTCCTATGACTTTTAGCATATCATTCTCATCCTTCCTCAGAGGATCTTCCATACCTTGCCCATTCAAAGGCCATTCCATAATGGATTTATGTAGGACCTTTTGCCCTTCATCTAAAGCAGATATATCAACATGATTTAGAGCTTGCGGGTCAGGTTTTTTGAGGAATGACTTTCCCTTAACAACTAAGGCTTCCAATGACTTTGTAAGGTCTAATATTTCAGGATGGTGATTCACCACATGGGAAGTTTCAGCCACAACTAAATTCCATTGTATGTCGGTACTTTTCCATGGTGTTAAGACTTTAACATGATCATTGGTCGATGCCATGACTGCCAGGGTTCCCACATGCTTGTTGCATTTCCTCTAGGTTGATGGATGGTTGCACATAGTGGTTCTTGAATAGAGACTACACCGAGTCGACCGACCTCGGCCCATGCCATCATACTAGAGGACGCATTGACAACTAGGTGCATACTATCCACATTACATAAATCATCTCTCGTTGAGGACTTAATCTCTACATAATTAATTAGGTCTATTAGGAAATTTTGAAGAGGAAAAGCCAAGTGTTTGAAATCATGGACAAACCCCATTTGACAAGTACTTTAGCGTAGCCCTAATGGGTGAGGTTATAAATTTTGAGTCCCTTTTCGGTCAAGGTTCAAGAACCACCACTTATTAGTGGCTCCTAGCAAACACACCACCTGTCCGGGATCTAAAATGGCTCTGACAGTGGCTCTATGATGGCACTAGCCAGACCTCTACCTCTCATCTCAAACCACCCCACACAGCCTCACGGGCTATTTTTGGCTTCAAAATGGGCTCTAAAAATCCACTAGCACCTTGAATTGTGGAGCCATCAAAGGATTTAGGAAAGAGGACTACAACAATTAGATTTAACAGTAAGCTCACTACATCCTTGTGTGAGAGGGTGCATGGCTATGTAAGAGCTAGCCATTGCCACTCACTTGAAATGCTTGACTTGATAAGCAGTCTGTAGGGTCTTAGTGGGCTAGTAAAAAAGAAGAAAATATAGAGAAAGGCCTATAGTAATGAAAAACTTCTAAATCCCTTAGAGTTGACAAAAACAATTATATTAACAACCTTCTTGCTTCTTCCAATTCACTTGACATGGCAAGCCTCTTCCAATAGAGCATGAAAATACATAAAAAGAGCAAGATTAATAGTAAAAAAGAAAGAAAAACAAGAGAAAGGCTTGCAGAAAATACATAAAAGAGCAAGACTATTAAAACCCTCAATAATGTATTTAAATGGAAGTGATATCTCAAGCTTCTTTTAATGGCACAAATGTGATACCTCAAGATTCTTCCATTAGCACAAACAAGCATAGAGAAAGAGAGATGTTGAGAAGAGAAAGATAATGAAAAAGAAAAAATAGTTTTAAAAATAATAAAAGAGTATGTAGAAAGGAGAAAATTCAAAACCTTAAAAAAATTAGGGCTAAAAATAGAATGTAATTAAAATTTGAAAAACAAGCATCCATAAGTCATAATCAAATTCCTTGGAAAATGAGATATTATTTTCGAGATCTTAGTCAAAATCCTTGGAAATGAGATATGAAAGTAAATGGAAGAGAGATGCCACCATTATCTAACAATAATTTGTCTGTAAAACTAGAGACAACTAAGCAATTAAGAAGATATTATTCCTCCCCTACTTTCCACCTTGCAATTACTAGCATCTCCTCTAGTCTATTCCTACTTCTTCAGTCCAAATCTTCCCCCTTAAATGATCAGGAAGAATCCATAAGAACCTCCCTTTCCACTCAAACTATTGGTGATCTCTGTCTTTGCTATTAGCCTTCAATGACATGCCCATATCATCCCATATCTTGAAGCCATTGATCAAAAGATGCTGCTCAATCTGATTATCCCATCCACTTTGAACTGCTACTCCATCCTTCATGCTGATTCATAGCTTCTTCCTTCCATGCATTGTTGTTAAAGATATAGAGAAAGGGAGAGGGAGACATAGACATACGATGAGCACTAAGAGCATTGTACTCTCATTAGTCTTCTTCTTTTTTATTATTCATATCACTACTACCTTACACACCCAATATCAAGTAAGACCTAAGTCTACATAGTAGTGTGAAAGGGACTTAGTCATTAATTGACTAGTACGGCTACTTTTGACTGACGTTATTATGGCACATCAAATCCATAGCTAGAAAGAGTCGATATATCTATACTAAGCTTGATTCTTCACACTCCTCCTCAAGCTCAAGTCACATCATGTATCCCAAGTAGTAATTTGAAGTGAGTAAACTTATCTCTACCAGGTGATTTGGTAAAGATGTCTGCTACACCTGGTGTTCTATCTTCACATGGATAAGATCTATCTTACCTCCAAGTACCATTTCCCTGATGAAATGGTAATGCACTTCTATGTGCTTCGATCTTGCATGATAAACATGATTACTGGTAAGAAGCACACTTCTCGTGTTGTCACAAATAGATGGATTGGTTTTTCCACACATACACCCAAGTCATCCAACATCTTAACTAGCCATACAACTTCATATATAGATAATAATTCTACACCTCTGTATTTTGCTTTAGTACTCGAGAGAGCGTAAGAATAGCCCATAGTGTAGCCTTTACATACCTCATAATTCTTCTCCCTGCATCTAAATGAGGTTTCCTTGGCTATTCTATGAACTAACTGATCAACCCAACTGAATAATTGAGATCCGATTTAAAGATGTTAAGATAAATCAAGCTACCAACCATCTGTCTATATATAGTCACATTCTCAATCTCATTTCTTATATCAATTGTCAACTTGACATTCTCCTCTATTAGAGTATCCATGGGCTTTCATTCCAGCATATCGTACTTTTCCAACATAATATATGCATATTGCTTTTGCAACATCCAAATTCCTTGAGGTGTCTGTATAACCTCAATACCAAGGAAAACTTTCAGCTCTCCCAAATCTTTTATCTGAAACTCTTCCTACAACATAGATTTGATCTCATCAATGCCCCATGTGTCATCACTTGTAATGACCAATCATCCTACATAAACCACCAAATTCACATAACCATTCTCTGTTGTTAACCGGCAGACGAAAAAGGTGAAAAATCTGGAAAATCTAAAGCAAAAGACAAAGGCCAAGGCAAAAGTAAACGGAAGACGAAGGCACGCCATGAAAAGTATGGAAACACGAAGTGCATAAAAGTCCTAAATAAAGGAAAAAGGCGCACAAGAAAAAGCGCAATTCAATACTTTTGTAAAAGAGCGCAAGCATATCATGATTTAATTTAAAGACCGTCGGGCTCTCAACCGTGCAATTTGTAAAGGTAGATGGGCGGTAGGAAGGAAGCTAGGAAGATAGGAGGACAATGGGAAAAAGGGCCTAGGCCACGGCCTGCCATGTAAAAAAGGGGATAAGGGGATGACCACCCAAAAGGGATTTAGGGTTTTGTATATAAAGTTGAAAGGTGAATGAGAAGCTCATTCTTGTGTGTGGCCAAAAGTGGCTCTCTTCTTCTTCTTCTTCTTCTTCTTCTTCTTCTTCTTCTTCTTCTTCTTCTTCTTCTTGGTTTCTTAAGCTTGTGCTTGAGAGAGGGAGTGTGAGAGTGTGAGGGAGTGAGCGTGTGAGGGTGAGGGACCGGGGAGGAGAAGCTCTCCATCTTCTCCTCTCTTCTTCTCTTCTCTTCTATTCTCTTGTCTTGCTCACGGCAATGGAGCTTGGAGTGTGGAGCTTGAGGGTGGAGCTTGCTTGAAGCTTGCACTTGGATCATGGCGCTACCAGAGTGTGTGGAAGAGGAGGTAACTCGATCGGCATGGAGGTAAGCTCACTACACCCGTAGATATGGATGGCACGTCAACTATGTGAGAGGTAGCCATTAGTGCTCGGCTTGGAATGCTTGAAGCAATAAGCGGCCCGTGGGTCTTGGCGATTGAGTGAAAGCTCCCACATTTTGGTTCCATTGCCGGGACACACGAATTCAAGCCGTGAGCGCTTGCACGCTTCAAATCGAGCATTGAAGTAAGGTTTTCCCCGAACCGGTGCTTGAGGTAGATAGGTAGGAAGCAAGGGGGTTTGAAGAGGTATTCGATCTCCTTAGCAAGTAGGTTTTTGGTTTTTGGACTTGGAAAAGCATGATGGAGTAGTGTAGATATTTTCCTTATGATTTTTTCTTGCATTTAGGAAGGATAAGAGCAAAACATTGGAGCAAACAGTAGGGTTTTCTGTTGCTGTATAACATGCTGAAATAGAGAAAATAATGGCAAAAAATGAAATTTTGGGTTAAATGTTGGTGAAGAGAGCAGGAGTAAGGTGAGTGCAGGTCCCTAGGCATGGTGATAAGGGGCCAAGAGTTGCAAGAAAGGCCACATTGTGCATTGCAGGGTTTCAGGAGAGCAGGAGAGACAGAGAAAGCTTTCTTGAGTGGATCCGCTTTGATCTGGCCATCCAAGAGTTTTTTGCCCAGCCCAGGTAATTCCACACCTTCCTCTACATGAGTAGGTTGAATCTGGAGGTGCTTGACTAGTAGGAAGGCCTCCATCGCTCGGTGCGATGAATTCCTTGAAGCTCAGGAAAAGAACGCATCGCGCTTGGCCCATCCGAGTAATGATGATTCTGGGCCGAGTCCCAGAATCAGCCCTTGGATCCCTCGGCCATTCGGTCCTCGGACCGCTCGGCCATTCCAACCACTACACTCGGACGCCTTTCACTCGGCCCGTCCGAGTAAAGCATTTGAACCAACTTTGAAATTTGGTCCTTGGCCCTGGCCCCCAACCCCACTCGGACAAGTTGACATTCGGCCCGGTCAAATTCACCACTCGGCCCACTTGACTCGGCCCACATGACTCAGCCCTCGGCCCACTCGGCCCTCGCACAACCACACTCGGACTGGCCGAATTTGACATTTGGGCCAGTTACATTCATCCCTTTCTCATTGGGCCCTCAACCCTCGGACAGGCCGAATCGGGCATTCGGCCCTTGCCATTCAGACATGTTGGGCCGAATTTGCAAATCTTAACTTGTAGACCCTGAAACTGACCAAGAGACCATATAGAGCCGAAAGCACTTCATAGACCTATCACTAGACTGAAATCTAGAGCAAGTAGTTCGAAACTTGGCTATGAACGGTCCTTTAAATTGCGCATGGTGTTTACCGTAACGGCCCTACGAGCTAGGGGGGACTGCCCCCATTGGACCCCCCGCAGAGGGGGCTTTGCCCCCCTCTACACCTCCCCCAAGTAAGTTGGACAGAAAACATGCGCCGTGATAGGTCCTCCAAATTAGATCCTAGTGCAATAATGGCTCTATGTAAGCATGGATTCTCACCTGCAAAGGAGCAACCAAAAGCCCATACCCGAACAGAGACCCTAGAACCCCAATGGGCCAATCTAGCCAACAAAGGAAAAAAGGCCACACTGCAAAAACACGTATGAGTTGCATTTGGACTACATCTAGTCAAAGCGGAAGGCAACAACATCAAGCTACAACTACAAGGATGACTAGATATGATAGTTCTGATTATAGATGCACCTTGAATAGCACTACATAGATGATCCAAGACATCAGTGAAGAATCCACATCTGGTCGTGCAGTTGGTGACTCAAGGGAATTTGTGAGAAGGCTTAAATTTACAAGCCAAGACCTGGAAGACGAAGACATAGTACCACCTGCTTATCTTAGGGTCAAACTCACTGTGAAAAGAGAGCACACTATCGATGCTCTGATTGATGAAGGAGCAGATTTTAATATATTGACCTATGAAGCATGGACCCTACTAGGGCCAATCAAAGCTCACACCGACTAATGCAACTCTTAGTCCTTGCGGGGAACACCCACAAACACTTATAGGGTAAGTGCAAAATCCTCACGACAATTGAAACTGAAAGCTTGCCTATCCTATTTCATGTTCCTCCAAATAGTGCTAATTGCGGAAAGGAAACCCTCCTAGGAAGACCCTTCAAAAGGGTGACCAAGTGTGAGGCCGACTATGTCGCACACAAAGGATACACCTGACACTATCGGGTGTGAGGATAATCACAACCTTTAGCAAGGGTGACCTCATCAAACCTCGAGGGAAAGGCAAGGAAAGTGTTGACATGAAAGGCAAGCCTAGTAACGAGAGCAAAGACCTGTTGAAAGAGTTGATAGAAGCACATGTTGAACAAAGAGAACCAGTGAGCGAGGCCATGCTTGAAATAAGAAGGTCAGGAGACAATGCCAAGGACAGGCTTTGGACTTACAAATATTGTAGAAGACCACAAAAGAAGCCCAAGCCTTATAGACGAAGGTATTGATGGAGAGCCAGCACAACGCCGTGATGGATATCCAAAGCATTGCTATGTGCTCAAGGGTATTATGCAGGTAACCGATGGATTTTGGTACCAAAAACCCCCTGCTAAACAACCTCTATCAGCTGAAGGCCATCTTGCATCAAAAGCAAAGAAGCACATGAGAAAATCCAAGAGAATTCCAGGTATCGGGGCAAGAAACCAAACATGAGTGTTCGAAAGGAAGAGCCTCAGCCTAGCATGCTTAATAAGCAAATGTCAGATGTAACCATTGAGCGTGCACAAAGACCACTAGTGCTCAAGGAGCTTTTGACTTCCCAAGAGGATAATGAGCACCACAGGCACAACGCTGCTCATCAGAAGGCTGATTGCTCGACAAAGCAAATGGCACAATTGCCTAGCAGCCACGAGCAAATCTTCCAGCCAATGTCAAGGAGTCACCCGTAGCTCTTGGCCCAAGGATATGCCTATGTAATGTATTGTGACTAGATCAGCTAAGGCTATATCTACACAAGTGAATGCTCAAAGGGCAACAAAATACACGACCACTTTCGATCGGCCTAAGGACTTGACATTGCAATCCACCAATAGTAGCCAGTCCATTGAACTAGCTGCTACTACTTCCAACCAAGGATTACAGCAGTCATAGCCCTTGGCCATGACAATGCCCCTTGCGAAATGTGTCCTTAGCCATTCACCTTTGGAGGAGGCGCCACACCCAACATCCTTGACAACTCCAACACTTCCAAAGCACCTAAAGCCTCGGTTTGAGGAGCTAAATAGACGGGAATTAGCTGAAGAGCTAGACTCTCCAAAAAGAGAGGTAGTTGTATCCTCACAACCTAGCAAGGATGTTCAGTAGGCCACAGCTATGTCCCATGAGGACACACTAGAGAAAGAGAATGCTGAGGCCCATCCAAGCACATCATCGACTGACCTAGTTCAAGGTCTCGAGTCTTCCAAGGATACACCTCGATTTCCTAAGAAAGAGAAAAGAAAACAACAAAAAAATAATGGTAGTTGCAAGCAGTTGTAGACCCCAAGAAGATTGAGATCATGAGTGCCGAAGAGCTAAGGAATAAAGCATCGAGTCCACCCACAAATGAACCCACTGCCATATCTCCTAACAATGGTGAAACCTCAGACACATCCATGTGCTCAGAAAAATCAAAGTAACCATTATCATCAACGGTTGCTTGCAACACTTAATCCACCGACAACAACCAAACTCGCATTGACCAATCAAGAGTGGATACAGCACTGTCACAACAGGTTGACAAGACTATACCGGTCACATCCAAGGAGAACCGTGACACAATAGCAGCAAGGCCTCAGAGGAAACATGAAAACCCTGAGAGCATAAGCAATCCTAGCATTGACCAATCTTACTCATCTAGGCCTAAGTCCCCATATGCTAAAGCCTAGGGAAACTCCTAGAACCTTTCATGAGATAGCAACCAAGCAAGCTCTCATTGAACATAGAAGTGTCACAGAATGCTTAACTGAGTTGGATGCTAAACTCAAAGTATTTGCACGTGTCTACATCCTCGCGAACATGGGTGCATTCCCCAAGAAGCAGCTTGGGGAATATTTTCCATTTCCCCTATCCTAGGAAGAGCAAGAACATCTTGACGAGCACTATGATAGACTCATGCATGAATGCATGCGATTCACCTTGACGAGGAAGCTGACGAACTACGCTTAACTATAACATTCAATGATGTGCTCTACCAACCAAATCTCTTAGAGATAGAGCAACTAAAGTGATAATCAGAGGATCCAAGTCAATTTGAAAAACGTTGTTTTGAAAATTGTGTTGCAATGGCCGAACTAGGAGCCCAAATTATGACAGTCTCAAAGGAGTAATTGACTAAATGGCATTCTCAAAGAGACTCGACCTATGTGGTGCCAACTTCCTTTCGAGTACTGATTGCCATTCAGGATATGAACTTAGCCAGAACTAGTCAAGAGAACTCTCTGGCTGATAAGGTTCTCACTGAGGAGGAGTTACATGTTGC
The DNA here is from genome assembly GCF_053477565.2 of Lygodium microphyllum. NCBI lineage: Eukaryota > Viridiplantae > Streptophyta > Polypodiopsida > Schizaeales > Lygodiaceae > Lygodium > Lygodium microphyllum. The sequence continues at coordinate 35,169,943 of NC_141135.1, read as the reverse complement.
CAGTAGACTCGGACAAGGTACCATGCTACTCGAGGAGTAGTTACATGTTGCCAGTAGACTCGGACAAGACTCGGACAAGGTACCATGCTACTCGAGGAGTAGTTACATGTTGCCAATAGACTCAGACAAGACTCGAACAAGGTACCATGGTACTCGATGTTCCAAAATATCTATTGTTATTGAGTAAGCTGACACGAGTACTGGATGCATGTGCCATACTCCACTACAATCTGGAGTTCTATAATTGGTTTTTATCCTCCTGAAGTGACATGGATTCGTAAATATGTACATAAATAAACAAGGAATTTTGTGACCCTGTATAGATAATATCGAGACACACAAGCAATGATAGTCAAGCACAGGGAGAAGAGTTGGGTTTGACACGCTGAGCTCCTCAGGTCCTCCTCTCACCACATATTTAGAAGTCATGTGACCATTCCCGCCTCCAGGTGGAGGGCATAAAACCCTCATTACCGCCATAGAAATCCCTGACCAACATCTCTGATGGTGTAGACGGGGCACCGTCCCTTTCTATACACCTTTCCCCTTTCTGGTATATCCTTCCGGGGATGAGCCCTGCCCCACTCCATGACAACTGGTCCACGCAACTTAGAATAAGCCAAGATGATCTGCTAATGGTCGGAGGCAAAATGAACATCATCACAGGGGCCATCCCTTTACAATAAATAATGCATGCCTCACCTCACCCCTCCTTGTCATGTGCGCTGGATAACCCACTGTATAATCCCTTCCATGCGAATAGTTTTATCCTGCCTCAGGGCCTAATCCTTGGTTCACATTTTGTAGGTCACCCTACAGTAGCCGACATGGAGCACCCAGTGCAGCTGGCTTGCAAGGACGCTATCCACCGTCGAAGAGAGCTTGCAGCACAAGCTCCTCCATCGGAACACTATGTACCTACCCTTAAAAGGTATGCAAAGAAACGAGGCCCCAAGTGACACTGCCCGAACATAGGCCAAAACTCCTCAGGCCAAGGGAACAGAAACTCAAGGGAATGCCCGGGGAATGGCAACCTTGGTCGTGTGGGCCCTTCCTAGAAGCTCGGGCCCTAGGTGCTCCAAAGAGGAGAGGGCAGCTCAAGACAAGCAAGAATTTGATGCATTGTTCAAAAGCATTCTGCAAATAGTTGTGTCTAGGGACTACACCATTCAGGTCCCGGCCGACATCTTCCCCGCCCATCCTCATAGGAGCCCCTCACCAGCAGAGCCTCAATCGCCCAACCATCCGAACTCAGCCCGTCTCGTACAAATAGAGTAGCCCCTATGATATATAAGTTGCTTAACAAAGGCCATCCTGCCATAACTTTTTGTCTTTAAATGGTTAAAGGGGCAGGCTCCCCACTTGTATACACTTTCCTTACCTACTACTAATATATGCCACGCCTTTAATAAGCATCGGAATATGCATCACATTCAGTATCATAGGATTTAAATAAAGTAATATCTTGACGTGATTACATCTATTCGTTGTACTTGATGCATGCGAATTGCATATACTCTCATGAAGTGACAAGTGGATGCAGGATGACGCAAGTCTTCGTGCGAAAATGTTCAATGCCCAAGTCACCGCAAGACCACCAACCTCACAAAGAGCAGCGATAAAGTCACGCTACCAAAAGCAAAAATCACCCTTGCCGATCGCCCACATCACATGGCCCAAAGCATGCTCATAGTCACTTTCTCTTTCTTGGTTACACTCTACACTAGGCACTAACGGCAGTTGTTACCTCAACTGTGCCAACATCGCACATTCCAAAGAGGGTTGCAAAATCTCAAGTGTATCTCCCCATCTCAATAACTGATTCTCTAACAATGAGGCTAGGGCACAATCATCACTGTAATATCCATTTCCTAAGCCTTTGAAGCTCAATATTTCCCAACCCATTGAAAGGCTAATAGCCTCAACATATTGCAATGGTTGTACTCAGGCAAGTCCAAAACAAAAAAAAAAACAAGAAAAAGAAAAGAAAAAGACAAAGAAAAATGAAAAAAGAAAAGAAAAGAAAAGAAAAGAGACGAAAAGATAAGAAGCACCTACGATCACAGCACAGCACCTAGGGGTCCTCAAATTAGGTACGTCCAATGACCTTGGTCGGCTGGCTCCGTCCCTAGTCTCCTCGCCCTTTCACGTCACCCATAATTGTTCAGGGCACATCAAGGGTAGGACATACCCAGGGAGCTTTTCTTGCCTATGGTTAGACCTGCCACCCTGACCCATTTGCACGATTCCCTCTTGCACTCTGCCTTAATACCGTTGCAATCAATCGTGGTAAGCACCCCACGAATGGCCACGAAAAGTACACCGTCCTCATCACGCAAGTCCAATAGCTGTCAGCTATCGAAAGTGCGGTGTCTCTATGTTCAAGTATGTTGCGTCATGCAGTCACAATGCAAAGGATGTCTCATACACCTTCATGTGTACTTCTCAACATGGACAACTTTGCTTCATCCACACGTTGTTACGAGAAACCAGTCCGCAATCTTCTAACTATGTAATCTCTAAGTATGCACGAGCACTCATATAAAATCTGCACCGAAATATATACACAGTTTGGGTCCTCAAGTGTAGGACAATACTCTCAGGTTGCTTAGAGTTTGACCTGTCTCCCAAACTAATTGAACTACATCTTTGTGAGAAATGCAGGATCTAGAGCATGACAGTGAGTTATGGTGGATGAAAGGAGAAGTGTGGACTCATGATGAAGAAGATAAAGGCACTGTTTGTTACACAAGTGAATTAGGTTCCAAGATTGAGACTTGGACTCATAAACACAATCTTCTGTATGTGGACAATGACATTGACACTTCACTGAAAAGAAAAGAGTACTATCATTGCATTAAGAAAAAGGAAGCAAGTACAATGCTTTATAGGAAAGTAAGAAACTGCAGTAGGCACCATTGTGCATATGGGATAGGTTAGCCTGCATGTCCTTGACCCTGAAGCTCCATACAAAGAGACTGTTTAGTGAGTGTGATTGCTGATTCTCAATACCCCTCCTCAATCACAACTAGAAAAGGCACAAAGTGTGTAGAGGCTATAATGAGAACCACCTGCAAAGTGTGGGCACACCACAAACATGGTAGACACCAGAGGCTGTTGCAGAAAAGGATAAGTGTGGGCACCAAAACATGATGGACATCCAGAGGCTGTAACAGGGGCCTCACAAAGTGTACAGGGACTGTAATACCAAGCTACATAAGGAGTTTACAAAGCTTATGGCAGGAAGCATTAGGGCAAGGAAATACAAGGCTTTTAAAACAGTCTATTAGAGTTATGAGAGTAGAAGGACTGATGAGTCTTGTCCTTCCGATCCTGGTGGTCTTCATCTTCATCTTCTTCTTCCTTTGCTCCATTTTCTTCTTCTTCTTTGACTGCGACTAGATAGGCCTTTTGGGATCTCTTTCTTGCGTGGCAGAACTTCTCGATGTATCCGGTCCTTTTGCAGAAGTCACAGAAGAGCTGATCCTTCTTGCCTTTGTACCTGTTGCCAACATATAATGCATGCTCATCTCTAGAAGTACTTGGTTCTTCCTTAGTTTTTAGCTTCTTTTCCTCTTCTAACAATGATGCCTGGATATCAACAAGTTCAGGATTTGGCATGTTGATTAAAGTTGTTGATACATTATTATATTCAGGAGGCAAACTCTTAAGTAGAACACCGATGCAAACATCTTCATCCATTTTAATGTTGATTCCTGCAAGTTGGGTTAGGAGTCCTTCCATGTAATTGAGATGTGTGGCAAGTATGTGCTGAACTTCATTTCAAGCCTGAAGAACTCAATCAGGAGACCATACTTTGATGATTTCGATTGTGCACCGAACAAGGTGTCAAGTCTTTTCCATGTATCCTGTGAGGTCTCACAGTTATCCACATGGTGGATATAACTGTCGTCTAGCTCCAGTTTGATAATGGCCTGGGCTCTGTCATCATTCTTTTGCCAAGTAGTTGCAAGGTCCGCGTCCCGAGGTTTCTTCTCTTTGCCATTTGTGATGGCCCAGAGACCCTTTTTCATCAAGATGAGCTTGATGCGGGTTTGCCAGGTGTGAAACCCGACTCCTTTGAATCGAGCATTTGGAGAGTCTTTTCCCATGTTGAGGTTGCAAGATCAGCAGAAAATCAACACCAAAATTCTGAGATTTTATCAGTAGAAGAGCAGAATGCAGTGTGTCAAGAGACACAGTTAGTGACAGTGTGAAAACACACTATGTCAGTGTTGATGTTGAGCTTGATTCTTCTTGTTCAGGATCGTTTGGTCGTTCTTTAATCTTCTCAGGTCCTTCCCCTCCTTGATTTGATGCTGGGTCAATGGATTAGAGTGGGCTTTAGCTTGGTTTAGTGTCAGGAGTGAGAAAAACTGAGGAAAAAAAAGCTTGAGAGATTTTGGCTATTGTGGAATTAGGGTTTCTGAGATAGGGGCCTGGTTTTTCTCATATTGCAGGAGCTATACTTGATCATTTTCAAAAAAATTTGCATGTCTAGGAAGCTTATGTCAAGGGCTATCAAAGCCCTATGGAAATCGTCCAGATAATAGACAGCACGATGCAGTCAAAGGGCGCGAACAACCACGGCGCAGTTTGGGGCAGCGACGTCGAATTTGTGCAATGCCAGGGCTGTAGATCACCAATGTGGTTGTTTGTTGTGCCAGTAGGAAGCGCCCTGAGCGGAGGAAGATATGTCTAGAAGAAAGTTCCTGAAGATATGCTCTAGAGAGAGAGATATGAAGGCTCCATGGAGGGTATGTCCTGTAGGTCATAGTTGAAGACTATGGCAGTGACTGGGAATTTTCACAATGCTGAGCTTCAGATAGCCAAATCTCCTAGATTGATGTGATACAAGGAAGCTTTGTGAGTTGGGGAATACTTTTCCAGAAGGAAGCTCCAAGAGATTTGACCTGTGGAGTGAGATATAAGCAGCTCAATCTGATAGGGTGCTGTTGGCTATGGCTGCCATGGAAGCTTCAGTGAGGGTAGAGTTGGGAGATGAAGTCATGGGATGGAACTAAGCTGACCAGAGATTATCATGAGCTAAGAGAGAGTAGAGGAGAGCTAAGACGAGCTGAGCCATGCCCGACTGTGCTCTAATACCATGTGAGAAATGCGAGATCTAGAGCATGGCAGTGAGTTATGGTGGATGAAAGGAGAAGTGTGGACTCATGATGAAGAAGATAAAGACACTGTTTGTTACACAAGTGAATTAGGTTCCAAGATTGAGACTTGGACTCATAAACACAATCTTGTGTATGTGGACAATGACATTGACACTTCACTGAAAAGAAAAGAGTACTATCATTGCATTAAGAAAAAGGAAGCAAGTACAATGCTTTATAGGAAAGTAGGAAACTGCAGTAGGCACCATTGTGCATATGGGATAGGTTAGTATGCATGTCCTTGACCCTGAAGCTCCATACAAAGAGGTTGTTTAGTGAGTGTGATTGCTGATTCTCAACAATCTTATGCATGATAAAGAAGACTAGCACTTTTCTTAGGGAGAGACCACATATGAGAGGTTTTCAATTGCAGGTATTGAAGACTCCAACGAAAGTGTCATTTTCTCTTCATCAACACTCAACTCTGAATTCTTATCCTTTATCATCCTGCAAGCCTGCCAAGAATCATCATGTGCAGAATCTCCAACAAACCAACACGTGCTGGCCAGTGCAATCCCGAACAAAGAACATCCCTACCACCAGCCACCTAGGCTACCAACATGCCCCCAACGACCTTCCTCCACACCACCACCAGCACTCCTCCACAGCAACCACAAATGTCCCTTCCACCCACGTCTTCAGTGCATGCCAAAGCCTGCTACCTACAATGGTGAGTGCCATGGGACTAGCACTCGTCTAGGAGGGGGTAATGTTAACTGTCAGACGAACAAGGTAGAAAATCTAGAAAATCTAAAGGAGAAGACAAAGGCCAAGGTAAAAGTAAACAAAAGATGAAGGCACGCCATGAAAAATATGGAAACACAAGAAGTGTATAAAAGTCCTAAATAAAGGAAAAAGGCGCACAATAAAAAGCGTAAATCAATACTTTTGTAAAAGAGTGCATGCGCATCATGATTTAATTTAAAGAGCACCAAGCTCTCACCCATGCAATTTGTAAAGGTAGATGGGTGGTAGGAAGGAAGCTAGGAAGATAGGAGGACAATGGGAAAAAGAGCCTAGGCCACAGCCGGCCATGTAAAAAAGGGGATAAGGGGATGACCGCCCAAAAGGGATTTAGGGTTTTGTATATAAAGTTGAAAAGTGAACGAGAAGCTCATTCTTGTGTGTGGCCAAAAGTGGCTCTCTTCTTCTTCTTCTTCTTGGTTGCTTGAGCTTGTGCTTAAGAGAGGGAGTGTGAGAGTGTGAGGGAGTGAGTGTGTGAGGGTGAGGGACTAGGGAGGATAAGCTCTCTATCTTCTCTTCTCTTCTCTTCTCTTCTCTTCTCTTCTCTTCTCTTCTCTTCTCTTCTCTTCTCTTCTCTTGCTCACGGCAATGGAGCTTGGAGCGTGGAGCTTGAGGATGGAGCTTGCTTGAATCTTGCACTTGGATCGTGGAGCTACCGGAGTGCGCGAGAGAGGAGATAACTCGATTGGCATGAAGGTAAGCTCACTACACCCATAGATATGGATGGTGCATCGGCTATGTGAGAGAGCCATTAGTGCATAGCTTGGAACGCTTGAAGCAATAAGCGGTCTATGGATCTTGGTGGTTGAGCGAAAGCTCCCGCATCTGTCTTCTTAGTAAACAATCTATGATCAGATTTACCCATCCTAAATCCAAGATTCTGTAAGAATGAGTTGATTTTTGCATTCCATGCCTGTGGTGCTTGTTTCAGTCCATACAATGCTTTCTTCAATCTGTAGATATAAGATGGATATTCCGCATATACATATCCTTTTGACTAATCCATATAGACTTCTTCCTAAATCACCATTCAAGAAAGAATTCTTTACATCCATTTGAGATATAGATTCCAACCTTTGGGTGTAGCTAGTGCAATGATAGTCTGTGCAATTTTGCTAACTTCATAATAGGACTAAAAGTCTCCAGCCCATACTGTTGAGAATAACCCTTCACAACCAACCTAGCTTTGTATGTCTCAAGCAAGCCATCTGATTTACATTTGACTTTGTAAACCCACTTGTATCCAATAGAATCTTGCCTTCACGGAGCTTAACTAAATCTCAAATTCCATTTTTCAACAAAGCATCATACTCTTCATTCATTGCTTTATACCAATTATTGTCCTTAACTACTTCTTTTGCAAATGATATGGATTCTTTGTACTTCATTACTTCTTTCATGTATGCATACTGTTTAGTTGAGGACCCACTATAAGTAAATCTATCAACAAGTTTTCTTCATTGCATCTTTCAGCTTATGAATATTTGCATCCAATGTAAACATTCTACCGTGTCTTTTGCCCTTTACAATCAGCTTGTAACCTCTACCATATTACTCAATAAAATAGCCATCTTTGTTAAACCATACACCTATAGGTTTTTTAAAGCTATTTTGCCAACTAATAATTACAGATTATTCATTATGGATGGAACATACAAAATATCAACAGCATCAATGGGAGAAATAAGAAGAGAAAGAAAAAAGGAGGTGGGAAAATGAAGAAGCAAGTAGACATACAGAAGAGGCATTTTAGATGTGGATGGAGGAGTAATTAAGGGCAGATGTAGCCAAAGGATGATGAACATATAAAGAAAGCACTGGCTTTTGCCCAAGGTTCACTACTCGCTACCAAGGCTAAGCATCAACCTGCTATAGATGCTTTTGATGAGCCTACTGAGGTTTCAAGTACTTATGTAGCAAATTCCTATCGTGAAAATACTAAGGTTGTGATTAGCCCTCCAGAGGATACCTATGTAGTGACTAGTGATGCTTTGAGCTGCTATATTGATGAAGTTTTTATCGATAATATTTATGCTTTGAGTCATTGCATAGACGGTGCTTTGCTAGAAACTCTTAATGCTGTGAATGCCCATGCCGATGATACCTTAGAGGAGCCAAACAACGCGGATGGGATGGACCATGTATATACAGATTTTTTGAGTGTGTATGAGGAAGCCTATGAGGCTCATGAACTACTTAATTGATGTGTTGACTAGTCATACCACGGATACCTTCAAAGAGCATGTAGTGCATGAGTCAGCCATTGCATATGTAGATTCTCATAGTGTGTACGAAGAGGCTTATGAAGCTCATGTTTTACTAGATGGAGGGACTCCGAGGGAGATTGGTGATGTACTTGATGCACATGATTTGCAAGAGAGTTGCAATTTGTGTGAAGGTTCATGAGTTTGAGTATATAACTCTAGCAAATGGAAGTGATGCTCCATAGGTGGAGAATGTTTCGAATGCTTTGTTCGATGCTTTGACAGGAAATATAGAGATGTTTTAGGATTTGGCACACTTCGATGTTTTTAGTGTTTCTCAAAGTGGGTTGAATGCAAGCGAGGCACAATTTATGTTTGATGCGGAGCACAATTGTCAGCATAAGCAACTTCCCATGTGCTAGATTCTAAAAGAGCATGCACGTTGTTATGTATTCATTGATGGGTTTATTTCAAGAATGTATATGGAGGTTCAAAAGCCTCAAGTGTATGAGAGCTACCCATGGACTTATGATCTTGGAGGGGGTGCTTGGTGTGGTGCTTGAGTTGTGCAATGGATTGTGATTTTGATCTACGATCTAGGTGTATTGCTACTTTTGCTCATATGTAGAGAGAAGGTGGTTATCTGGATGTTGATTGAGTGGTTGCACATGTGGCACATCCAAAGGATATGCCAATTTGGAGGGGGTGGATGTCATGTCGATTATTGTCTTTCATATGAAACCTTCGACAATATTATGTGTTGGGTCAAGTTCAAGGTGAAGGAAACAGTACCTTGAGTAGAAGAGGAGAAAATATTAAAACATGTAGGAATAGTGAGTTGTCTATGTACTTCACTTCTCAAAGTGCTTAAATGTGTTGCACACTAGCACTAGCCATTAGGAGGCTAGGGTAATTAGGAGGCCTTATTGTTGATGACCTATATGGTTTTAAACCTTAATGGTTTCTTACCAAAAGGAGTTCACAAAAAGCTTACAGCTTTTGCATATGCTAGAAAAGAAAAGGCTATTATGAGCCTTTGCCAAATAAAGGAGGCTATTTTTGTAGGGCAAAAACAATTTTATGGCTAGGAGAAGCGCTTTTGACTACAATCAATTTTGTCAAGCATGCTTAGGTCCAAGCGTTCATAGCTTCTAGCAAATAGCATAAAAGTTGAGTCCAATCGTCTAATACAGGTCACTAAGTCATCTTCTATATTCATGGCCATATCGAATGCCAATTCAAGAATGGATCGACATTGATAAGATGGTTTAAGGCCTATGGGTGGTTTGGGTTTGATTCGATTGGATTGCTTAGCAATGGTTACCTCCACTATGAGGTGGTCATTGGAGTGTTTGTTATCTATCACATGTGATTGAGCTTGTGGTTTAGGGGATGTGTGGTTCTCTATTTGTGTAGTAAGTGGTGCAATGCAGGTATTAGGGTAGGCCTATCAATAGTGGGTCGACTTTTGGCCGATATATCCATTGAGTGTTCATTGGAGCTATTTGGATTGTATATATCTCATGCATGATGATTCTTTCTTACTAGAGGTTTTGGAAATTCGTATTTGCCAATGCTATCCTCTTTTCAATCACTTCTATTTGGTGTTTGACATGCATAACACCCAGTCCATACTTTTCGATGCTTTTTAAGCAAGTTGCCTTTGCATTTTAATTCCTCTTTCTGTGACATGAGATATTTGGCTATATGCAATAGTTACTACATCAATTTTCATTGGATCTATCATCGCGAGGGGTAGCCTCTCTCAATCTATATGTGTGTAATGTGTAAATAGTTGCCAAGCAATATGGAATATATCATTCTATCCCCCATAGAAAAAGGCTACAAGCTGCCAAGCAACTCCTAGCCTTGGCCAATTCTCTTCTAATGAACTTGCCACAAGATTCCCATTTTCTTTCTATCTCTGTGAGATTATTGCATAGATACTTTTTTTTACGATGTTGTCTAGGCAGCTAATGGTGAGGTAATAAGCCCCTCTCTTCCTTCACAGGAGCAGGTCAACCAAGCTTTGGCTTATGACACTTTCATGTTTCTCAAGGCTAAACGTGATAATATAAAAAGAGCTATGGATACATGTGACTTCTGTTGAGATGGCAAGCTCAACACATGTAGACATGGATGATGGACCGCCTGGTTAGATGGGTCCACACGTCTACACTTAGCACGTCGGTGGTCATTATGACTCTCACATGGCCACTGACTCATTACTTATTATATTCAGGTTGTTACACCTATTTACAGCTGGCATAGTTATAGCGCCAGTCGACTAGTGTAGTCGGTTATGCATTGTTTGACTTAGTAGGCCACTTTCCTTTTATGTTGTATCTTATCTATACTTTGAGTACATTGTAAAGAGTGTGGAAGAAAAAGAAGAAATCAGCAAGAAAACGTTTTGGCCTCCATCTCTCTTCTTGTCTCTTGAGTGAGCTTCTCCTTGTGCATTCTGTGTGTGTTCGGTGCAGCATATTGAGCAACCCCCTCCACCACGCGATTCTTGACATGGTATCAGAGCCGCGCCATTGAGAGAGGCTGATTTCTAAGGCTGAAGTGAAGGAGAAGAAGCAAGGTTCGAGCAAGCAAGCTACGGGTAAGAATCTCTCCCATTCTTCCACTTCTTCTCTTGGATAGTGCCTGTGGAGGCACCGGAAGCAGGGCAGAGCAAAAATCTCAGATTGCAGTGAGATTTGGTGTGCGCGAAGAGCGCTGTATATTCTGCAGGTAAGCCCTTAAGCCCGCAGTTATTTTGGGCATTTGAGGCCGTTTCAAGGCCCGTTTTAGAGCCGCAAGGTTGCAGACAGCAATTTCAGGGTACACTGTGACTTCGACTGTATTGACCGAACGTAGGTGCGCAGGTTACAGATTTCAGATCTGTAAGCTCAAAGGTGTTTATCAGTGAGTAAACACAAGGTTTATCTGCAAACTGGTTGCAGATTGCATGTATTGTTGAGCAGACAGTGAAAAAGGCTGTCTGGTGTATTGTTGTGCACTACAGGTCAAGGGTTGCAGAAGATTTGCTTGCTGTTTGGTATTAATTTTGTGATAATGGCACAGAACAATGGAAGCCCCATCATTGAGAAGCTCGACAAGAACAACTACCCATCATGGAAGTTTCGTGTCACGAACTTCCTTATTGGAAAAGGCCTCTACGAGTTCGTTTCAGGTGAAGAAAAGGAGCCGGAGATGAGTGATCCTCCAACTGCAGAAGAGACAAAGGCACGGAAAGAATGGAATGCAAAGGATAAAAAGGTCATGTATTGGTTGTCTGCAGTAATTGACAATAATATACTGGGACACATTAGAAATGTGGAGAATTCATATGCAGCTTGGACCATACTTGAAAGTATGTTTTCTGTAAATACAAAGGCACGAAAGATTCAACTCAAGCAAGAGTTGAATACATTAAAGAAAGGGAAGATGTCTATCAATGAGTATGCACTGAAGGTAAGAAGCATTGCAGATGCATTGGCAGTGATTGATGCAATGCCCGATGATGATGATTTGGTGCCGTCTACCTTGGGTGGACTTAACAATGAAAAGGCTTGGAAGTCTTTTGTAACTTCTGTATATGTTAGAAAGCCATTTCCAGATTTCGATGAGTTGGTCTCTCTAATGATCACTGAAGAAATCAAGATGCAGAGTGAGACATCTGAAAGAAGTGGTGAACAGGTTCAGGCTTTCTACTCCAGTTCTGGAAGGGGACGTGGTAGTGACAACCAGCAAAACAGATTGAATCAGCAATTTGGCGATATGCAGGTTTCAGGAGGTCGTGGTAACTTTAGAGGCAGGGGGAGCTTTAGAGGAAGAGGTGGATGGCAAAACAGAGGTTCTAACAACTCTAGTATTGTGTGCCACTACTGTGGCAAAACAGGTCATATTGCAGCCCAATGTTATGCTAAGAGAGATGATATCCGCAATGGTAAGTTGCAGCAAGGAAACTATGCATCGTCTTCACGACAGAATGAAGACAAAAATGAATGTTTGTTCGTTATGCGGCATATGCTGAATGCTGTTACAGGAAAGGAAACACATGAAGATGTTTGGTATGTTGATTCATGTGCATCCAATCATATGACCAGCCATGCAGAATGGTTTGGAGAGATGCAGGATTTGCAGAATGCAGGTTATGTGCAGACGGGTGATGACTCATGCCACCCAATTTCACACATTGGAAAAGTTCCCTTGTCCTTGCATGATGGTAAGACAAAGAGTCTTTCAAATGTATTACATGTACCATCTATTACAAAGAACTTGGTGTCAGTCGGTCAAATGGTAGAGCAAGGGCTGCAAGTCAGATTTAATGCAAAGGGCTGCTTTGTAGAAGACTTCAATGACAAGTGCAGGTTGGTAGCAAAGGGAAGTAGAGTTGGACGTATGTTCACTCTAGATGCTGGAATTCCTACTATGAATGCAGCTATGTATACCAAAGGAAAATGTGTTGTTGCAGACATTGAAATTTGGCACAAACGCATTGGACATGCAAATGTACAAAGGCTGAAATTAATGCAGTCCAAAGGGTTGGTTACAGGTTTGCCTACATTTAAAGTTGCAGAATTTCAGAAGGTATGTGAAGCATGTCAGTTTGGTAAGCAGGCAAGACAACCCTTTTCACATGACAGAGATGTAAGCAGAAATATCCTTGATGTTGTGCATACAAACATTTGGGGGCCTACACAAAATGTATCTCTTGGAGGTAGTTCATACTTCGTCACATTCATTGATGATTGTTCTAGAAAGCTGTGGGTATATTTTATGAAGGAAAAGAGTGAAGCGTTTGAGCACTTTAGAACTTTCAAGGCTGCAGTTGAAAGAGAAACAGGCTTGAAAGTAAAGTGCCTGAGGTCAGATGGAGGGGAAGAGTACCTCTCAAATGAGTTCAGTGATTTTCCGAGGTCTCATGGGATAAAGAGACAGTTCACATGCAGGTATACCCCACAGCAAAATGGGGTTGCAGAAAGGAAAAACAGGCATATTGCAGAAGTTGCACGCGCCTTGATGGCTGAAAAGAATATGCCTAAGCATTTTTGGTCTGAGGCTGTTCATACTGCTGTTTATATTATGAACAGAACTCCCACAGCTACAGTTCATGGTATGACCCCCGAAGAATGTTTTACAGGTAAAAAGCCTGATGTTTTACACTTGAAAGTATTTGGCTGCATTGCGTATGTTCATGTGCCAGATGAGTTGCGGAAGAAACTGGATCCAAAGGTTGAAAAGTGTGTCTTTATTGGATACTCTTTAGAGCAGAAAGGGTATCGATGTTACAACCCTGTCACATGTAAGTTCAGAGTGAGCAGGGATGTCATCTTTGATGAAATGAGCAGTTGGTATGCATCTAGTGGTGATGCATTGGATGATGATGATGATCATGACACTCATGTGCAGGCTGAAAAGCAAGAATCACGAACTCTTAGCGGACCAGAGACATCATCTAGTAGTCCTTGGTCTGGGAGACTAAGGAGTAGCTCTACATCTTCAGGTGCATCTAGTAGCTCTACAGGTAAAGACAAAGGAAAGAGTAAAGTGTCAGAAGGCATTGATGCAGTTCTTGATGGAGACTCTAGTGGCTCAGAGAGCTTGGATGATGAGCTTGGCATTCCTTTAGTGAGGACTCCAGGTGTGCAGAGAGCACGCATTAATGCAAAGACTCCATTGAGTGATCCAGTGGTACGCAGGTCTAGCAGGGTGAGATACCCTGTTAAAAGATTTGGTTTTGAGGTTATGCAGCTCACCATTATGCTTATATGGTGAAACTAGTTGAGGATGTTGAGCCCACATGTTTTGAGGAGGCTGTTGGTCATGCTCATTGGGATGCAGCAATGGATGAGGAGATGGCTGCATTAGAGGCCAATAAGACTTGGGATCTAGTATCATTGCCGAAGGGAAAGAAAGCTATTGGATGTAAGTGGGTTTATAAGATTAAGCACAATGCAGATGGTTCTATTAGCAGGTACAAAGCTAGGCTGGTTGCAAAAGGCTATGCTCAGACATATGGCATAGATTATGATGAAACCTTCAGTCCAGTTGCTAGGATGACAACTGTCAGATGTGTGATTGCTTTGGCAGCAGCCAAAGGTTGGAGGTTGCAGCAAATGGATGTAAAGAATGCCTTCTTGCATGGTGATTTGCAGGAAGAAGTGTATATGGATCAGCCAGCAGGTTATGAAGATTTAGAGCATCCCACGTATGTATGCAAGTTGAAAAAGGCACTCTATGGGCTCAAGCAAGCACCTAGAGCATGGTCTAACAAGATCAAAGAGTATCTTGTTAATATTGGCTTTTATGTTTCTGATGCTGATCACTCACTTTATGTGAGAAAGGGAGATGCAGGTTTGGTCATCATAGTCATCTATGTGGATGACTTGATTATTACAAGTGATAGTGATAGTGGGATTGCTGAAGTCAAGGGTTGTTTAAAGATGAAGTTTGAGATGAAGGATTTAGGTGAACTAAGGTACTTCCTTGGCATTGAGGTGATCAGATGTGATGATGGTATATGGCTGTCCCAAAGACAGTATGGCTTGGATATGTTGTCCAAGTATGGTATGACTACATGCAAACCACTTTCAAACCCGTTGGAGCAGAATGTAAAGCTGAGTGCTGATGTTGGGAATGAGATAGAAGACCCTACTATGTTCAGGAGGATAGTGGGGAGTTTGATCTACATGACCATTACAAGGCCAGACTTGAGCTATGCTGTTGGTCTTGTGAGTCAGTTTATGCAAGTACCTAGAAAGCCACATTTGGATGCAGTCAGACGCATATTGAGATATGTGAAGTCCACATTACATTATGGACTTTTCTATGAGGCAGGTACAGATGTACAGGTGTTTGGATACACAGATGCAGATTGGGCTGGTAGTATGTCTGATAGAAGATCTACCAGCGGATACATGTTCTCTCTTGGTAGTGCAGCAGTTGCATGGAGCAGCAAAAAGCAATCTACAGTTGCTTTGTCGAGTACAGAGGTTGAGTATAGAGGTCCTACTGTTGCAGCATGTGAGGTAGTATGGCTGCAAAAGCTATTGGCTGATTTGGATGTCCAGGTGGAAGGTCCAGTTGTCATTTATTGTGACAACATGAGCAGTATACAGTTGGCTAGGAACCCTGTGTTCCATGCCAGGACAAAACATATTGAGGTACACTACCACTTTGTGAGAGAGAAGGTACTAGCAGGTGAGATTGACTTGGTGTATGTCAGCACATAGGATCAGATAGCTGATATCTTCACGAAGGCATTGGGTACAGAGAAGCTTAAAAAGTTTCGAAGCTTACTTGGAGTTGCAGAGATGCAGTTGAGCTTGAGGGGGAGTGTTGAGATGGCAAGCTCAACACATGTGGACATGGATGATGGACCGCCTAGTTAGATGGGTCCACACGTCTACACTTAGCACGTCGGTGGTCATTATGACTCTCACATGGCCACTGACTCATTACTTATTATATTCAGGTTGTTACACCTATTTACAGCTGGCATAGTTATAGCACCAGTCGACTAGTGTAGTCGGTTATGCATTGTTTGACTTAGTAGGCCACTTTCCTTTTATGTTGTATCTTATCTATACTTTGAGTACATTGTAAAGAGTGTGGAAGAAGAAGAAGAAATCAACAAGAAAACGTTTTGGCCTCCATCTCTCTTCTTGTCTCTTGAGTGAGCTCCTCCTTGTGCATTCTGTGTGTGTTCGGCGCAGCATCTTGAGCAACCCCCTCCACCACGCGATTCTTGACAACTTCTTTATCGTTGCTTCATGGCCTCACATTAATGCCCCTAAATTAGTCATTATCAATTGCACCAAACACGATCCTCAGGCCTTGGGTTGAACTTAAATGCTAATTAGACCCAATTACTATTAGACATGCAAACATATGATTCCTTTGTAGCACAATAAGAAAATGGAAAATCCTCCTACTCATAATATAAGATCCATAAAATTGGGTAGGGTTCATGTATCACCATATAATTGATTATCATTAATAGATGATCACCTTACAAGCTAAAAGGATTAAAGGGTGAGAGTATCCAACTTCTTTATCATGGAATTTCTTTGGTTTCTTTTCTTTAATTAGATCATATGTAGTTGAATCAGTTTTCAATTTTAGATACAACAAATTACAAGGTTACATAATAATAATGAAATCACATTTCTATAGTTGAGCTATCTTCTCATCATTCAATTTCGGTATACCTTGTATTCTTTGATGAATAGGAAATAAGTATTTGCAAGATTGTGATGCCCACAAGATAACACAAGCACAATCTGAATTCAATCTCAATTTTCTTTTTCAACCAAACAATGAATAGTCAATATAATGAGATTATTTGAGATAAATCCTATCGGAAGGAAATAATGAGAGTAGGAATATTTTGCTGACAATATGTACAATGCACTCCTTAATCTCAAGTGACTAGATGCATTGCTTCAAATGATAACATAGAATATCATATGATTACTTAGAAAATAAGGTCAAAAGTAAGTGTCATTTTTGCTCTCAATTGGATAAATAGGTGCAAGCAGGCATGGCTCAAAGTTGAAGGTTGCATTAGCCTTCAATGAGAGATCTATCCTTCAAAAGAAAGGTAGAAATAAGTTATGCCCTTAAAAGTAAGAATACACTTAGAATAGGAATAGTAGTCTACACTTACAATCTCGTGAGTGACACAAAAATTTTGAGGTTTTGAAATCTGGTATAGTCCTTCAAATTACAATTTTGGGTTGTCCTTCAAATTGAAATTGAAAGTTGTTCCCATATTTAAGCTAGGTAGGCATTGAATTCCCATTGAAAGGCCTTGGTTTTGAAGGATGCATAACTCTTCTCTAGGGGTTATAGCAGGGAGCAGATTGTGAAAATTTGTTGGGATCCACTACTCACCTCATGTTTGTTGTTTGAGGGAGGGGTTCCATTAGTCACGTAGCTACAAGGTCATTGAAACTGTAAAGCATAGAAGAGGGATTAATTAGTGCCCAAAAATGATCATTTGGACTTACTTAATTCCAAGGCGTGTCATACTATAAATTACAAGGAGGCGCCGATCAACTTTACCGGACGGCTCCAAGGGTCGTGCACAACATTGATGGGTCCATTTGGGATAACTAGTACCGTGAGCAAGGCAATAAGTAGAGTTGATCGTCAACATCATTGAAAGGGGGAAGATGCAATTAAGGCTTATAATATGAGCAGTATTGAAAGGGGTAGATGGGCTTTAGGTTAAGATGAATTATCACTTGCACGAAGCGACAGCGGCAGTGACAGCTGAGTGAACTGTGCATTTGCAGGAGGAGGAGGCTGAGTAAGCTGTGCATTTGATGCTGTAATAGTAGTAGGAGGAGAAGGAGGAGTAGCAGCACTTGATGCTGCTACTGTTGCTGCTGCTACTGACTGCTGAAAGCATAATACTGAGAAGGAGAGCCAATGATAAAATCGTCGACAAGCGACTCATGTTGTTTTTCTTAGTTACGACTATATATGAGATACAACTAGGAGAGTCTATTAAATAGGAAGTGATGATCTGAATCCCATCTGATGTTGGCGCTTTTCTTGACAGTCTTCGTAGTTTCTAATTCTCATGCTTAGTCATGACTCGTTATGGCCAGGTTCCCCATGGATAGGTCGACATTTTCAATGTAACTCTCTCCTCTTACTACGTAAAAAGCCTCCTCTCACAGGCTATAAAAGCTAAACCCCTTCACAACCATCGATCATCTATCTTTCACCCAGTTAGAGTTATTCCAACTAGCCTTAAGCTCTTCACCTATCTTCTGTCTAAATCACCATCTAAGCTTCAGAGTGGAACTGCACGGGTGGATAGATCCATCTTTGTATCAGTTGTTTGGAGCTAAAGATTTTTTTTTTAATTCTCCTCTTATCTATTGTATACTCTCTATCTCTTTCTCAGATTCTATTTGCTGCACCGTGTAATTTTTACATGGTATCAAGGCTCTAGAGACGAAGAGTGTGCAAGAGGTAAAGGCTCCAATAACAAAGAGGAACGATGTCATCTTCCGAAAGCGGTTCTGGCGCATTAGGAAGTGGTGCATGAGGTGGTGCTGTTGTACCGACTATTCAAACATTGAGGATTCATCCACCAACCTTTAGTGAATGCAAGTTAGATGGTACAAACTACACCTTGTGGAAGTTCAAAATTACAACTATCCTTGATTCTTATGAGCTTTTGGAGACTATGCTGGGGACTGACGCAGAACCATAGTCTACCCCCAACCCATCAAATTCTAGTGTGATGATTCCTCCAAATGCAGATATTCTACCACAAGCTTGGGAATGGAATGTAGATGCATTGTGTGCCTTAGTTACAAGTTGTTCTGATTGTGTTCTAACTTTGATTCAACATACAATCAAAGCATCAAAGGCTTGGAATGTACTGAGGAGTCAGTATGAAACATGAAACTAAACAAGGATTTAAAACTTTGAGAATCAACTAGCAACGGAGAAGTTTGTTGAAGGAGAGACGACCGAAGCATTTATCACTCGGATTAAGAATCTGCGCGACCAGATGGCTAGCACTGGGATACAAAAGACTAGCGAGGAGCTAGCTCGGAGGTGTCCAAAAAAGTTTGATGGACTAGTAACTGTCCTTAATACTCAGGTGGAACCTCAAGCTTTGACTTTTAAGGAGTTTTTTGCATTATTGATAGAGGAGGAGTTGAGGCTGAAAGCTCGAGAAGGAAGTAACAATGGAGATGTTGCATTCTCTACCAATGCGAAAGGCAAAGGTGGTTCACCAAAAATAATGGTGACAAAAACAAGAAGGGCAGTAAAAAGAAGTTTCAAGGAGAGTGCTTCTACTACAAGAAAAAAGGACATGCAATCACAAATTGTCATATTAAGAAGGCAAATGAAAAGAATGGTACCCTTAAAAGTAAAGGAAAATAAACAGCCACAACTGAAGCAGAGTTGGAGTTATTCATGACGACCATTGAGAAAATGTACTCCTCGGCACAAGAAGAATCTACCACTGACTCATGGGTGTTGGATAGTGGGGCCTCTTGTCACATGACCAACAAGAAAGGTCTATACAATTCTATGCAGCCTCTACAAGAATCCATCATTGTGACGGTTGGAAATGATGCAAAATGCCCTGCTACACGCACAGATACTATTTCCTTTGTTGCTGCAAATGGTGAAGTCAAAAATCTTTCAAATGTGTTATATGTTTCCGAAATTAGAAGAAATCTGTTATTCGTTGCTGCCATAACTGATCTTGGTCATGAGGTTCAAGAAGACACGTGCAGAAATTCTCGACAGTGCTGTTAGCAAAGTTGTTGGCAAAGGAGAAAGAAGGAACAACATGTATGAGCTAAGTGCTCTTAGATCCACCACTAGAGTGGGTATAAGTAAGCTTTGGCATGAAAGGTCTGGACACATCGGATTTGTAGTGTTGAAGGAGATGCATAAGCAAGGTATGGTTGCTCACCTACCTCTAGTAACTGAATTGACGGAACCATGTGAAGCTTGCATAATGGGCAAGCAACAAAGAAAGGCATTTCCATAGGAAAGCAAGAATAGAGCATAGGCTCCACTAGAGTTGGTGCATACTAACTTGTGTGGTAAGATGCCTACACAAGCCTTGGGGGAATCTTTTTATTTTATGTTGATTGTCGATGACTATAGTAGGAAGATGTGGGTGTACTTCCTTTGTAATAAGGCTCAAGCTTTTGGTAAGTTTAAAGAATGGCTAAAACTTGTTGAGAATGAAACATTAAAAAGTGCGAAGAAATTTAGAATAAATGGTGGTGGTGGTGAGTTAAACCCAAAGAACTTTGAATCCAAGAGTCATTTTCCCCAACTGCTAGAATGACCATTATTCGCACAGTACTTGTAGTGGCCAGTTTACCAAATGGATGTTAAGTCAACATTCTTAAATGGTGACCTCAAGAAAGAGATATATGTGGCTCAATCACCAGGGTTTGAGGCTCCCCATTCTGAGAACAAAGTGTGTAAGCTAAAGAAGGCATTGTATGGGTTGAAACAAGCCCCCAGAGCATAGCGCCAGCAGATAGATAAGTTCTTTTTAAGCTTAAACTTCAAAAGATGTGACTCAAATGCTAACTTGTATGTTTATAAGGATGGTGAAAAGTCTATAGTGATTGTCCTATATGTGGACGACCTTCCTATTACAAGTGACTATGAAGATATGATCAACCCAACTTGAAAGGCTTTGAGTTCTGAGTTTGAAATGATAGACTTGGGCTTGTTGCACTATTGTTTAAGGAGCTAGGAAAGATCTTCATCTCTCAAAAGAAGTATGCATGGGAGATCCTGAAGGCATTTGGCATGACCGAGTGCAAGGAGATAGCTACACCTATGGAGGTGAATGCAAAGTATCTGTTGAGGATACATCAGCACTACCAGACATTGGGAGGTACACGAGGTTGGCCGGCAGTCTCTGATCTACTTGTGTAACACCAGACTAGATAGTTTTGTTGTTAGTGTTTTGAGCAGGTTCTCAAACAAACCTCATGAGAGCCATTGGAAAGCTTGGATGCAGGTGATCAGATACTTGAAGGAAACTCTTGACTATAGTATCACATACAGTTCCATAACTTCTCTTGTGGGGAACTGTGACTCAGATTGGGCAGGAGACAATGATTCCAAGAAGTCAGTTCCTCGTTATTGTTTCTCTTTGGGTTCAGGAATTTTCTCTTGGATTAGTAAGAACCAGCCACCAACAGTGGCATTGTCTTCTACCAAAATAGAGTACAAGGTAGCTTGTTTTGTTGCATATGAAGAAGCAGTATGGTTGAAAAGGATCCCACGGCATATGGGAGTGCAGGATGAAGAACCAACCGTGTTGAGATGTGATAGTCAGAGTTGCATCGCCATTGCCAAAAATCCAGTGTTTCATGTGCACACCAAATATATGGAGATCGAGTATCACTATATGCATGATTTGATCAAGGATGAAATAGTGGAATTGGTCTACTATCCAACAGAGGAGAATGGATCGGATATCTTTACCAAAGCACTTACGAAGGATCTACTTCAAGTTCATCTTTAGAGACTCAGCATTGGACCGAGGAGATAGTTTAGCGCGTGGACATTGAGGGAAGGTGTTAGATATGCTCAATGCCCCACCCTCATAAGGTGCCACCAATGATCCATGGTGCTGAAAGTTGTAAGGCCCCCATTATAAGGAGAAGCTATATGTGAGCCCGGATATTAGTTGAGTCTTGACTTGTATGTCAGATAAGGTCTATGTGACCTGATGGCAAAAAGGTAACCATTGTGGGTCTAATCTTTGGGTTAGACGAAGTAGTTAAGCTGGTAGCAACTTGAGGCACATTGCATCGAGTTGCGAGGTAAGGGAGTTATTAAGGGCCCTTATTTTAAGGTCCGGGGACCGCGAAAGCGGCCCTTGGTTGGGGGGTCCTAGGGGGGCCATCAACCCCGCTGGTGGGGACCCGAGGGCAACGCCCCCGGCTCGACGATAAAGGAAATATTCTCTGGAATATTCCGTGGCCGACTAGTGGAGGCTCATATAGTAGATCGGTCAAGCCAACCTAACCGCCTTCGTGGGCTATAAAAGCTAAATCCCTTCACAGTCATCCATCATCTATCTTTCACCTAGTCAAAGTTGTTCCAACTAGCCTTAAGCTCTTCATATATCTTCTGTCTAGATCGCCATCTAAGCTTCAGAGTGGAAGCGCATGGATGGATAGAGCCATCTTTGTATCAGTTGTTTGGAGCTAAAGATTTTTTTTTTTAATTCTCCTCTTATCTGTTGTGTACTCTCTATTTCTTTCTCAGATTTTGTTCGATGCGCCGTATAATTTTTACAATGTTCTCATATATATGCATACTTAGCTAATACAAACACTAGAAAATCATATCTCAAGCTAAAAATTTTAATGCAAGATTAGCATTAATGTACAATTGTAATCTAAGATCTACACAAGAGCCTAGCATTTATAGCCATGGAAGAGAGTTTTAATAAACCCATAAATTGCTACGATTCGTAAAAAATGCAAGTTACATGAAAACTTTTATTGGCATATACAAATAGTAACAGACAATGATATTGAGAATGTGGTGAACCCTTTCTTATACTTGTGAATTGTAACAAGTAAGAATGTATACAATAGTGTAGTATTAATAGACCTTCTGTCTCATTGTGGAAAAGCAAGTGTGACTAGATCACACTAAATGTATCATTATTGATCAATGTTTTAGTGTCTTGTTCACCGTTAGTTACATTGTTCATCATGTCATGATGGATGTATACAAGTGAGAGCGATGACATAGATCTAAATATCATGGTGCTTACATAAAAACTTTCATTGACATATACAAATAGAAACAAACAAGGATATTGAGAATGTAGTGAACCCTTGGTTATACTTGTTCATTGTAACAAGCAAGAATGTATACAATAGTGTACTATTAATAGACCTATCTCATTGTGGGAAAGCAAGTGTAACCAAATCACACTAAATGTATGATTAATTATCAATTTAGATATCATGGTGCTTGTAATCATGTTTTCTATTACCATATGAAACAAAGTTAGATGGAGATAATACATATACTATTTCTACAAATTTTCATATACAACAAG
Source organism: Lygodium microphyllum (assembly GCF_053477565.2). Lineage (NCBI taxonomy): Eukaryota > Viridiplantae > Streptophyta > Polypodiopsida > Schizaeales > Lygodiaceae > Lygodium > Lygodium microphyllum. The sequence continues at coordinate 35,147,237 of NC_141135.1, read as the reverse complement.
GATCGCATGGGTTCAACAAACAATATAAACTTAGACATATAAGTAAGTAGAATCCCTCCCCTTTTTTGCATGTTGATCCATAACAATATATTTGAACAAGACTAACATTAGATTTATATCATGTCTAAACATTATAAAAACAAACTACTTTGTTAAAAGGATGTAACCAAGATCCTAAAGTAAGAACTACCTTAAAGAAGAGGCATTTTCTCAAACAGGAAAGCCAATCATACATGGCTAAGGGTAGCATACCCAAAAAATGAACAAATATCATGGCTTTAAGAAGATGCCTTGTTATACTTCTGAAGAAACTCAAACATGTGTTAGCTCAAGCCATGGACATATAGATTCAAGCATGGATGTTGTAATCCAATGGTACCACCCTTTTCATGGTCTGTGCAATGAATTTCAATATAAATTCTAACAAATTTTGCTAAGAATAGTAAAAAGTAGTCCATTGAGCAACCTCAAAGTTGGTTTGTTATTGATGAGCTACCTAATTATGATGTGAAGTATTGTAAACTCATTTGTTCCTATCTTATTAGGGGTGCATAACAAAAGTGTGAGATATCAACTTTGAACATCCATTTGATCTATATGAATCTTTCAATGTGTTGTACAAGTATAGATATGTTTTGAAAAAAGTTAATTTTCAAGTATGTCATGGTGTTGAAGGCTTAGAAACATTAGGTTATTCCCAACTGAATAACTATATCAAGATCGTCCTCCTAATTAATATGTACACTACTCTCTTCATGTATTTGATGTCCATATGCCTATCAATGGAATTACTAAGTCTTTCACCAAATGCACACTAGAGATAAAGAGGGGGTGTTCATAGTCAATGTCAAACCCAAAGACATCCCCCTAGAAATCCCATACAAAGGCCACCTTCCCCAGCTCCACCACCATGCTAGCATTGCAAGCAACAATGGATACCAAACACAATGGCTCTTCGCGAGATCCGCCACTACCAAAAGACTACACACATCCTGATACCGAAGGCTCCATTCTAGAAGCTTGTGTGGGAGATTATGGACAGCATACTAATTAAGAACATTAGGAGACACTTCCCAGATGGATCACACATGTTAACAACCCAATCATTGGACTACCCAAGCCCTCCTTACACTACAAGAAGTTGCCAAAGCCGGTCATCAACTTGTTCGAAGACTCGGTCTATGTAGCGGTGCATATGTAAGCCTTTCACATACCAAGGCAAATTCATATAAAGCTTTGATCTTTCCAATTTATCTTTAGATTCAAGATTCTTTTATTTGTACTTTGATTTTTTCTTCTTCATTTCATATGAAATGCAACAAACTAGTTTTTTGAAAATATGAGAGAGAGCTTTGACCTTATGTGGACTTTAGTAATTTAACAGGGTATACTAGAGCTTTGACTTTTATTAGACAATCAATTAGAGCACACAATCGTGATTAAGTAAAGCCAACTTGCTATGATAAGCCTCCCTTGAAAACCTAGACGTGTATCTAATGCCAACATTTCAAACATTCCTTTGTGATAAAATTCAGCAACCATAAACTAAAATTTTAGGGAGCTTGGCAAGGGTGTTTAAGCGAAAAAGTTCTAAGAATAAGCATCTAAGCAAGAGTTGTATATCATGGCAAAGCTAGGACAAAAGATTCAGATGTAAACCATTGGGCTACATATTCCTTTGCACACTAATTGACTGAAAACCCATAGTAAATGAAAAGGTCTAAATGTCCCTCCATAGATAACTGATTATCATTTTGTGATACCGTTTAGGACCCTGTTAGTGTTGCTACACTCTTTAAGTATAAAATTTCTTGGATATAGAAATTACCCAAGTAATCAACCTCTGGAGGAGGAAGAGGTGGAGTAATCAAGCCCTGGCATAGGAAGAGGAGGTAGCTCAACACGTGTGCTGGAATTCCTAATGTCTCAGAAGCGGACTCCCTTAACAAAGCCACTTGCCACATGGACATCAGAGCACACCGGTTAACCATTAATTTTCCAGGAGGCTGTATATCTCCCATGAGAACTATGAACTCCGCATTTTGGTGGAATAAAGGAAAAGAATCCTTCTGCTTTTCGACATCATAACTAAAATTCAGCCTTGCCGGGATATCTTGGGAAAGGAATACAATCTCTGATATTCTCAATCCCTGTTGCAAAGAGAATCATCCTCTCAAAACCAAGTCCGAATCCAGCATGCTTCACAGTGCCGTACTTGCGCAAATCAAGGTACCAATCATAAGGTTCTTTGGGAAGCCCCAATTCTGACAACCTGCAGGCAGCGTCCACAAAACTCAATTGACCATCCAGATGCACACGTGGTTTCAGATATTTGAGATCTTCAAAAGGTCATGAAACCCTAGGAAGCTTTCAATTATCTCAAACTTTTTACATAAAGCATGCAATTCACATCTATAGTTTTTGAAAAACAAGCAATGTATAATCTTAGGATACCTTTTTTCCAGAACTTCTAGCCTCTCCTCCCTCTGACTGCCACCTACTAACTCTCCAACCTACAAAACACAGAAGATGCTCAAGTTCGAAGACCTGTCTTTCAGGGATAATTAGTGAAATTACTTCTTCGATGCAGTGCCTGTTAACTGTACACAGCCTCTGTCTAGAATCCATCTCTGTGAAGACACTTTATGCAATCCCATCCAGAAAGAAGATCATCATGATTCATCCCATTTTGTTCTTCTAGTTCAGCGCTCTCTATCACTATTTCTTTTGAGTTAAACAATTGTTACACTACATACCTTTGGCACGAGAACATCCATTGCAGCCACTGTTCGTCCATCATCATTGAGACGCATGTAAAATGCTTTTATCTCCTTGGGATAATTGTACACTATAACAGGTTTCTTGTATATTTCCTCAGTCAAATACCTGCAAATAAAGATGTTAAAGGCGCACAATAGTCAAATGAACCCAATAGGACCATGGAGCATGACAACCCATACGTTACAGTTGCACCAACCACAAGATAACAATAGTTCCAGTCTTGAAACACCTCTTCAAAGTTCCTAATGACAGACCGCACTATAAGGGTTCTAAGGACTGAGGCCTCAGTTCTTAAAACCCTTATTATTTTTTGTAAGTTGGTATATTGTTGATGGTTGGTCACTTTCATGAATCAGGCACGGTGTTTCAAATTGGTATCTTTGTGCTGCAAAGTAGAAGAAATTTTCAAACCATGTTTAAGAGCATTAGCCTTGATTTGCTTTTCTCATTTATGTCTCTACATTTGTGTGCCCAGTGTGAGTGTCTTTGTAATAAAACACTAGCCTTTTTCCCTTTTTCTTATATGTAAGTGTGTGCGCGTGCATCTAGAAGCTTCCAACAGGATTGTTTGGTAGAAAAGGTTTACAGATATATTTACCTCCTGTCTTACTATTAATCATATTGTCCAAGCCATAACACCATTCCATAGACAGCACTTATAAACCACCGACAAATACAAGAAAATACTAGGCTGGTAAAATACAATAGTGCCTTTGGTAATTAAATATGACCAATAATAAAAATAGCTATTCTGCAGTAGCAAGAAATGCGTACCTTTCGTGCTCAGAGGCTAGATCTATTCCCCATTTCACTTCGTTTTCAAACTTCTTATCCGTCACCTATCAACAAGCAAAGCTAGGGTCACATACACTTGACAAGCAGTCATTGCCATGCACAGAAAAATATATTTGTGGATCTCTCCACACAAACATAGCAGTATTCCACCTTTTCAAGGATCTCAATTGCATCAGTGTACGTAATTCGCACAAAAGGTGTAGTTGCAACAAGTCGAAGTCGGTCAATTGCTGTCTTATCAAACATCTTTGCCATGAACTCCATATCATCTAAGCAATGGTCAAGCAACCACTTGCATAAAAACCTCACACAATCTTCTGCACAGTTCATATCATCCTGGAATACCAAAACATTATCTAAGTTCATCAAAGAGGAACTCGTAGATGTATTAGACCCCCTACATCAAACACAAAGCAAGATATAATAATGGTTATTCTGCATGACAGAATGTCTAGATAGAACACAGAAAGCCTCTGTAAGAAGCACATATACTCCTCAACAGCAGAAAGTTTCAATTTATCATGCATAGTACACACAATAACTTACACAAAGACCATCTTTTGAATCGAAATGTTTCTTGATGCCATTCAATAGTAGGTGTTAATTACGACAGCTCAGAATACAAATTCAGAGCACTAAAGTCATAAAATCTATGTTTTTGCTATAATTATAATTAGATGAACAAAATCTGTTCGTAAGGTCAAATATAATAAGGTATTAGATGCACACCACATAGTAGAAGGTGTCAGCGTGGTATTATTACCACCCAAGTCAGGCCAGATCCATAATTATAGCAGATGAACAAAATCTGTTCACAAGGTCAAACATAATAAGGTATTAGTTTAGATGCACATCATATAGTAGAAGGTTCCAGTGTGCTGGTATTATTACCACCCAAGTCAGGTCGGATACACTCACAAGATTTGACCTGTCACCTTTTACCTTCCGACCATTGCTCTTTCCTCCAGGTTATTTGGAATCTGAAATCAAAGTGCATTCAGCTCACCACAGTTTCACTCTTGACACATTTAATCTAAAAGCAGTTGGATATTGTTAGAGATATAATCATCTGGTCATCCCCTGGACATTCGAGAGAAATTTGTCAGAGATTGTGTGCTGAGTGCCACATGGCAGCGCAGGACAGTTTTGCACGTACAGCAGTCGGACAGGCCACATCAGCAGTCACATTTACTGCAGACCAGATCGCAGTGATGATGTGGCAGTTTGCCATTTTTGGCAGTGATGACATGGCAGTTTTTTGCCTTTTTTGGCAGGTTTTTATGCAGTTGGCCAAATCAGGCATAGGTCGGCCAAATTTGGCTGGCCAAATGCTATTTTGGCTGGCCCGTATTTAGTGCTATAAATAGCAGATGTTCAGCGCACATTCGGATACATCTGATCGCAGATTACGGGCTGAGACCATGCAGAGATCCTGCTAACTGCTGCAGACTTCAAGGTGTACAGCAGGGTGACATCATTGAAGTGGAGATACGCCGACATATGCACTACACCCGTGTACATATCTGTATTCCTTATTCAGCGTTCTTCATTATGCAGATCTGCATTCTTCTATCTCTTTCTCTCTCTCTCTCTCTCTCTCTCTCCTCTTTGTGTTCATTCTATCTCTCAATCTCGGTCACCACTGCACTCTGACATGGTATCAGGGCAGCACAAAGACTGATTGATTGTGGGCAGACCTGAAGAGCAGTTTTCAACGCGACACAAGGTTGCGTTTTCAGCATTTGAGGGTGAGCAAGAGGGCTGCACATTGGAACAAGGCTGAGGCGAGCATGGGCGTGCAGGAAAGGAGCAATGTTGCTGATTCTACTACAAATTTTTGCTATTCGAGAAGGAGGAACGCTAATTTTTGAGCCTTCAATTGCTGATTTTACCTTTTCATCACCTCCGGTGGGTGAAGAAGGTGTGGGAGGAGCAAAGAAGAGCCCTAGTAGGTTGCGTTCTACAGTCAAAGGGGCCTACCTTTGTGTTTTTTGCAGGCACAGTAGGTGAAGATATATTCTAAGGCCAATATGGAGTTTAGGGAGGTTATGGATCGGAAGATGCCCGTCCGACCAGCTCTTCCATCAAATCAGAAACTCCATGGCGAGAACTATCGCACTTAGCACGTTATGATGCTTGCCATCTTGGGAGTCCTATGATTTGGCAAAGCTTGTTACGGAGGCCATTGACCGTCCTGCATTGAGAGACAAGTCCAAACTTTCTGTAGACAATCATGCAGATTTGGCAAAGGCTCAGGCACATTGGGACAAACTGAATGCCCTCATCCGCTCATTTCTCTTCTTTTCATATACTACCGTCGCGATTGTCCATATTGAGCACTTGACAGTGGCTAGGGACATATGGTTGGAGCCCGATCAGTTGTACAACCAAATGACCGTTATGAAATGGGTGTCCTTAGAGGTGCAGATGGACATTGGACTCTAACAAGTCATCTTCTATGCAGGAGCATATGAATAAGCTGTCAAGGACATGCCATGATCAAGTGTATGGATTAGTTCTTGCTCATGTCATATGAATCCACACCCCATGCAAACCCACCCTTAACAAGATATCCTCAAGCCAACCATGCGAACCCAGCCTTGCCATATCATCATAGAACCTTCTAGAAGATATGCCATGTCATCGCTTGCATCATTGATGATGTCATAATAGAAGCTGATATACCATGTCATCGCTTGCATCATCGATGATGTCATCATGGAACATTCTAGAAGATCTTTAACCACCCTCCAACAACTATAAAAGGAGGGGCTCACCATAGACCTCCTCAGTCTTGCCAATGCTAGTCTTGGGAGCTCAAGGAGTCAAGACCTCCAAGTAAGTAGCTTCAAGTTGCTGTTCTAGTTCTTGTCTAGTCATAGTATCTAGTCTTGTCTTGTCTTTCATCATACTCCTGTTGTCTCGTCGCCTTGTAATCTCTCTAGTACAAGATCTTGTCTTGTATCTTCTTTATCCCCGTTAAGGGAGATCTTGTAATTCTGATATCTTGTATCCATACCTACGGTCCCAGGTTGTGGGATCCTTCATATCCTATTGAGTCCTGTTGTCTATACCTACGGTCCCGAGTTGTGGGATTTTCCGTATCTTGTTATCATTGTACCTTGTGCCCCTATGTGGGATTATCTTGTAATCAAAATTCTTGTAACAAATCTTGCATCTAGTCTAGTCTCTCGAGCACAGTCTAGTACTCCCATAACAGTTTGGCAAGACTACTTTCTAGTCCTATTGAGCACCATGGAGGCGACCCTTGAAAGAATCGTGGCCTCCCTTCAAAACCTCCAACAACAAATTCAAGACTTGAATGAACGACAAGCGCAACTTCAATAGAACACCCTATGCATCTAGGCCCTGCGCTTTGAGAGATGCAAAACCGGATCCGAGACTTGCAGAACAACAAAGGAAGTGATGAGATGATTCCGAATGTTTATCTGTTAGCCTACCCTATTTTGTATGTAAGTCTGTCATCTCCTAGTTGTGAGCTCCTGTCAGAATTTGGCAGGAGACAGAGGAGCTCTGTCAGTTTGTTCAACATTTATGTGTTTGTGCATTTCATTTTTGAGTGGCCGTTGGCCCATTTTTAGGGTGCATTTTCAGTAAGCCCATTTTAGGGCAGTCACCCAGTTTTGTCAGGCCACCAATTGGTCGGCCAAATTTAGGAGAGAGCTATTTATAGCAGCCCTCTCTCGGTCACTCTCACTCACTCTTATCTGCAGATTCAACACACACTACTCTTGTTCCTCTCCGACATTGGTGCTACCACTCATTTCAGCCTGATCTAGTACCCTCACTAACGCTCCGAGCTGCGTGCAAGGACTGATTAGTCCACATCCTTGTATTCAGTATACATTTCAGTCAATGCAGTATTTCTTCCTTCATTCTTTGTTTTCTCTTTGTGTTCGTGTTCCTTCTTCTGTCGCGCACTCTCGCATGGTATCATCGCCTATGTGAGAACACAAATTTGAGATTTTCTTCTGCAGAGACCGCCCCATCTTCCCCAAAATGCAGCCAAAATCACCTGCGTTTTTTGCACCTGTGTAGAGGCGACCCTCTCTAGAGGCAAGGCGGCAGTATCCACAACTAGGCGACCTCATTTTGAGGCTTGGCGCCCACATTCAAGTGGCAGTCGTCATAATCTAATGATGGGGTCTCCATGGACCGTGTAGCCTTATGGGATTGGCTTAACTCTCGAGCCCGTTCCTCTCTTTATGAGTCTACAGGATTCTGTTCTCATGCATGTCCGTAGGTTGTAGACTGCAGTAGAAGTGTGGAAGAAGCTTGTGTCTTTGTATCAGCACAAGACGCTTGCCCACAAGATCTCCCTTGAGAAGAAGTTGCAGCTGCTCACTCTTGATGATTCTCCTTCTATGATGGAGCACATCACCAAGATGAAGGATATGTGGGGTGAGCTTGCCTCTCTTGGACGGAAGATCTCCTCTAAAGACATGGCTATGATTCTTTTGACTCAGCTGCCATCTCCTCGATTTGATGTCTTCTACACCAGCCTTATCACCTCGAGGATCCACGAGAAACTCTTATGGGAGGAACTTTTACCACTTGTCTTGGAGCACGACAACTGACTCAAAGAGGTGGGGGGGCAGTGGTTCTAACTCCTCCAAGCCTTTTACTACAAGTACGGGTGGCAGGAAGAAGAAGAAGCAGTAGGAGAAGGCCAAGGACAAGAAGGAAGAGGACAAGAAGAATTCAAAAAGGAAGAAGCCCAAGTGCCCATACAGTGGGAAGGGCACTCGCCTCGAAGAGAAGTGTTGGTAGAAGTACTCCCATTTGAAGTCGAAAAAGAAGGATTCAAAGGATTCAAAGGCTAACCCCGCTACCACAGAATCTACCTTTGTACATTTATTTGAGGTGGAGGATACAGCTCTTGTTTCTTCTACACTAGCGAAGCCTTGGCTTCTGGACAGTGGGGCTTCTTCCCACATGACCTACCAACAGGATTGGCTTCAGGACCTGAGTTTCCGAGGGGCACAGTCACCGTTGTGATAATTCTACCATTCCTGTTCATGGAGTGGGGACTATTCCCTTATTGCCAGATCGACAATCTTCTTCTGCCAGGGTTCTCTATGTACCAAATTTGGGTCTTAACCTTTTGCCTGTTTATGGTTTGATCAAGCTAGGTACCCGCGTTATCTTTACACAAGATGTAGTTACTATGGAGGATGCTTTCTCACGTGCAGCTCTTTGGATAGGTACACAAGAGGGTGGGCTTTAAACGCACATAGCCTTAGTTGAGCAATCTTCTTACGAGCTTGGGCTGTTTTGGCATGCTCATTCTAGGAATCTGAACCTTGATGCAATCCGACAGGCTTCTCAGAAGAAGAAGGTGGTGGAAAAACTTCCATATTTCCCTCCTATTCACACTTTGTGCCCTAGTTGCTTGTGGGGCAAGCAGCATAGGCAAACACATCCCCAAGTTGCTTCTAGGAGGGCGTCTTCACTGCTGGAGTTGATTCATACCGATCTTTGTGGCCCTATGGGCACGGCCTCCCTTGGGAAGGCCAAGTATCTGATGCTGATTGTTGACGACTTCAGTCGTTATGTGTGGCCTTATTTCTTGGAGTACAAGAGCAACGCACACTCCAAATTCTGCATGTGGAAGGTGTTTGCGAAGACACAAACTACTTCCAAAGCTCGTGATGTTCGAGCTGATCATAGTGGCGAGTTTACTTCTCACTTCTTTTCTCAATTTTGCAAGGATCACAGCATTTGGGTGGAGTATTCCCATCCAAACGCACCATCGGAGAATGGTGTGGTGGAGCATGCAAATCGAACCATGGTGGAGATGGTTTGATCGATGTTAGAGCATAGGAATCTTCCTCATTCCCTTTGGGGTGAGACCGTGGCTACTGCAATTCACATCTGCATCTGCTCTCCGACTTCGACATTACAGGACATGACTCCCTATGAGGCTTTCATTGGAAAGAAACCTTCCATATCCCACTTTCGCATCTTCACATGTGATGCCTATGTCTATGTGGACAAGAAGAAGAGGCAGACGAAGCTCAACTCGAAGTCGTGGAAGCTTATCTTCGTGGTCTATAGCACGACCACAAAGGGATATCGGCTCTACAACCCGACGATACGGAAGATTGAGGTGAGCAGGGATGTGATCCTCAATGAGGCTACGACTTCCAAGGATCCGATTGATGGTTCTCTTACATGTGATACTTCGTCATCAACTGACCCTCCCCCGCCTTCTATTTCTCTTCTTCCTTCCAAGTTGCCTCTTAGCATCCCTTCTTCTTCAGCAGCTCTTCCCCCTCCTACCCCTCCTCCTTTACCCTCTATTCTGGCTTCCCTTCCATCTTTGATGAACGTGCATACTTCATCATGTTCTTCCACCCCTTCAGCCTCCCCTCAGGAGACTTCTAGGACCTCTCCGGCATTGGTGCTACCACTCATTTCAGCCTGATCCGGTGCCCTCACTGACGCTCCGAGGTGCGTGCAAGGACTGATCAGTCCACATCCTTGTATTCAGCATACATTTCAGTCAATGCAGTATTTCTTCCTTCATTCTCTGCTTTCTCTCTCTGTGTTGGTGTTCCTTCTTCCGTTGCGCACTCTCACATTATCAACCCCCAACAAGAGAACCCAAGATCAACATGCCAAAGAAGTTCAATGGTGACAGTTCGAAGTTCAGGGAATTCCTGCAACAAGTAAAGCTCTATATCTGCATGCAACCGGATAGGTATCCAGATGATGCTTCCAACGTGGGATTCATTGGGACTTTCTTTGTGGTCAAGCTTTATCATGATTCACCCCAAGCTTGGACAAGAATATGCCAGTACTTCATAACTATGAGGCATTTCTTTGTGAGCTCACTTCCACATTTAGAGATGCAGACACTGATTGAGTAGTAGAAACAAAACTTCGAAAGCCACAACAAGGTAACTGCCCTGCCTCTACTTATGCATCTGAATTTAGGCAATTAATATGTGACCTCACTTAGCATGAGAAGTATTTTATCAGCCAATTAAGATGGGGTCTTCGAGATGACATCAAGGACCTCATGCTCACTATGCCTAAGACAAAAATACTCAACGATTATATCATGCAAGCCATCCAGTATGATAATAGATTATTCAAGAGGAAGCAAGAAAAGCGAGAAGAATTAAGGCCTCGCCAATGGAACCCAACCTCAATCAGAGAAGAAACCAAACATGAACCTATGCAAATAGATAATATTGAATTCCAGAATTCCAGACTTTAAACCAACAAGAAAAGCAAAGACAAAGAGAAGATCATCTATGCCTATATTGTGAAAACCCTAGATACACCTCCCTAAATTGCTCAAATAAAAGGGCAAGAACCCCAAGAGTTGCTGCAACTATCCTCGAGTAAGAAAACGAGGATGTCCCTAGACACACCTTCCTAAATTGCTCAAATAAGAGGGCAAGAACCCCAAGAGTTACTGCAACTATCCTCGAGCAAGAAAACGAGGATATCTGGTTATAAATGAGACCGTACAATCAGACCTTGATATAAGAAAGGGTCTCTTTATCCCAACCACATCCATGAAAACTTTCATTGTCACAGTCCAGATGAACTTGCCGAGAAAGACTCTTTCCCTCAAAGCCCTAATTGACTCCAAGGCCGCCGCATGTTTCATTGATGATGGCTTCGTGAATAGATATCAAATTCCAGTACTCTAAAAGACCAATCTTGCAAAAACTAAAGTCGCGGATGCAAGACCTCTTCGGTCTCACCAATGCTCTTGCAATGTTTCAGTATATGATGAATGATATCTTCCGAGAGCATCTAGATGATTTTGTAGTTATATACTTGGATGATATCTTGATATTCTCAAAAGATCCAAAGAAGCATGAGCACCATGTAAAATTAGTTTTGAAAAAGCTCAGAGAAAAAGGACCATATGTAAACCTTGATAAGTGTTTTTTCCATCAGACAAAAGTGGAATTATTGGGGTACAATGACTCCCATAGCTCCTGTAGTGTTTCAACATATGATGAATAATATCTTCCGAGAGCATCTAGATGATTTTATAGTTATATACTTGGATGATATCTTGATATTCTCAAAAGATCCAAAGGAGCATGAGCACCATGTAAAATTAGTTTGGAAAAAGCTCAGAGAAAAATAACTCCTAGAGAGGTACAATGACTCCTAGAGAGGAATCTTCATGGATCCCAAGAAGTTCGAGACTATTCTTCACTGGCAAACACCCACATGTGTCCGCAATGTCCAATGTTTCCTTGGCTTTGCCAACTTTTACAAGATACTTAATAAGGATTACTCAAAGATAGTCGCACCACTCACCAGACTCACAAGAAACTCAAAGTTCTCATGGACCTCAGAAGCTGAAAAGGCCTTCCAAACCCTAAAGACCACTTTCACTACTGTCCCAATCCTAGTCCACCCAAACCCTAACAAGCCATTTTTCTTAGAGACCAATGCATCAACTATGCCTTAGCAGCCATCTTCTCCCAGTATGGAAATGATCGTCATATGCATCTAGCGGCATTCCACTCAAGTTATCCCCTCCAAATACAAACTATGAGATCCATGACAAAGAACTTCTTTTAAAGAAATACCCTAAATACAGAAACATAAACACAAACCGTACGACAAAGCACAGACTGATAAAAAAACACAGGTTAGAGTTAGGGTAACTCAGAGACAATGAACAGGGTGAATGAATGAAGTGATATGACTACTGAATATACAATGCTCATGCAGCAAACACACTATGCAATGAATGAATATTGTATCCCGAACTCCTGTATCTCAAGGATCAGGGCAAGGGTAATGAGCTAGAGAGTGTGTCGTACTTTGAACGGATCCCGAATCGCAGCAAGGCAACCTCTGGATGTCGAACACCAGCAAACGTAGCAGTAAGAAGCTGGATCTGATGCAGACAGCAGTGAGAGAGAAAGACTAAAAACCATGCAAAAAGTGAGAGAGAGACTAAAAACGCAAGCAGGACAGCCTGCAAGAGAGAGAAAGACTAAAAACGCAGATTGTAGGAGAGAGAAAGACTAAAGACGCAAACTACAGGACTGTGATGACGTGACATTTTATCCCAAGGCGTCCTACCCCAAAGCAGCCAAAGCATCAGACAAAGGGTGTGCGTCGGCTGCCCAGTGGCCTACTAAGACTACAGAGACGATGGTTATCTTACCAAGGGAGCCCAAGTGATCAGCCCAGAGAGGACAGGGCATCGGACAAAGGATGCACGTTGGCTGCCCAGTGGCCTACCAAACCCTACAAAGGCGGATGGAACCAGCTATGGACTTTTTTTCTAAAGGGCTTTTGAGGTTTGATAGATTAAGCATTAAGTGAGGGTTTCAAATCAGAGTTCGTCCTGTTGAGTATTCGTGCCCAAACGAGAGAGTGATAAGGGATGGTCAGACCCAAGACCTTCACAAAACAAGCATACTATCCTTACCATTACTGGGTATCGGTGATGAAGAAAATGGCTAAGGTGTATGTATAGCAAATATATCGAGCAAGCAAGACAAGCAATCAGAGTTCGTCCTGTTGAGTATTCGTGCCCAAACGAGAGAGTGATAAGGGATGGTCAGACCCAAGACCTTCACAAAACAAGCATACTATCCTTACCATTACTGGGTATCGGTGATGAAGAAAATGGCTAAGGTGTATGTATAGCAAATATGTCAAGCAAGCAAGACAAGCAAAGCAAGCAAGCAAGCTAAAAAAGACCGTCTTGGAGACTGCCATGTGCCATGCCACGAATATGATGGATCCTACAGTCAACCACTCCAAACGACTGAAAATGGATAAATACGCACACATGCATATTTACATGAACAGAATGCCAATGCATGGGGTAATGCAAAGGGAGATGAAAGATATCATACTCATGTAATATGCTTTGCAACGGTGCCACTGGGACAGTGCCCTCGCAGGGGAATTGTTCACTTGTCTAAGTGTCCTTTTACAATCATGTCATCTTGACAATGCGGATGAAGTTACAAATGTCCATAATACAATACAAAAGAATAAATGAATGTAATGTCTAAAAAAAACTGTAAGCATCATCGCTGTCACTATCAAGAGTAGAAGCCGCTTCCTCCCAAACTGCAAGGGAAAGCAAGAGGGATATAGAAACAGGGAACGGCCGTTCCGACGCATAGGAATGGATTAACGCGTTCCGGAAGGTCTGAGGCCAGGAAACGCCGGCGGAACGTTCCAGCCCGTTCGAGGTCCCGTTCCAGGCCGTTCCCTATCCGTTCTAGGGCCATTTCCTGTTTGGAACGGCCGTTCCAACAATGGAAATTAATTTTTAAAAAAATTGTTTGCTGCCCGACGACTTTGCCTCTCCTCTTCCACTTGTTGCGCCCGTCGCCTACCTACTTTGCCTACTTCGCGTGGCCTGCCTGGCTCGCCTGCGTATCCCGCCAGCTCTCGCCTATCGTGCCAGCTCCCACCTGTCTCGCCAGCTCCCGGCCACCCCACCTGTCCCGCTCATTGCTCCTGCCTGCCCCGCCTGCTGCTCCCGCCTCCCCTACATGGCTCGCCTGCTGCTCTTGCGTGCCCTGCGTGCCTTGCCTGCTTGCTCCCACTTGCCTCTCCCGCTTGCCTCGCCCCCGACTCCCGCCCACGATCAAGTGAGGATTCTCGCATCAAGCACTGATTCTCTACTCAGTACTGATTTTTATTCAGTATGACCATTATCTTGCCCAAATTTGAGGCATTTTAGATCAATTGTCGGCAATTGCCCCAAAATTTGGGGCTTTCTCAAGGATTAGGGCCCAAATTTGGCTACAATGTCCCCAAATTTGGGGCATTGGGATCCATCATCCCAGGATGTAAAAGAGACCCCAAATTTGGGCATTTTGAATCAATCATTGCCCCAAATTTGTGACTGAAAATGTGCCAAATTTTGGGTCATTTTCAGCAAGGGAATGCAGGCTAGAATGCCCCAAATTTGTGGCATTTTGAATCAGTCATTGCCCCAAATTTGGGAGCTGAAAATACGCCAAATTTTGGGGCATTTTCAGCAAGGGAATGCAGGCTGGAATGCCCCAAATTTGTGGCATTTTTAGTAGAAGGAATGCATGCTGAAGTAACACCAAATTTCGAGCATTTTTAGCAAACATTTAACACATGCATGTTGAAATTTTGGTGCAAATTTCTGCAATTTCATTGCACTTTACTAATTATTTGTCACTTTTATATAGATGGCAGCATTGACATCTATGGGATCTTCATCATCCTCAGCAGGTACTTTGTCAACAACTGAACGAAGTCGAAACACTACTTGGTCATGGTGGGATGAGGTAGATGCAGGGGTGCCATTGAGAGGTGGAGGGGCTCGCCCTTGGAAATGCAAACTTTGCACTTATGCTCGCACTAGTGGGGCTGATAAAGTGAGAGCCCATCCTCTACATGAGGAGGGGAAAGAGGTTCCCCAATCCTAGTCCAGCCAAAACCTACCAATCCATTTTTCTTAGAGACCGATGCATCAGACTATGCCTTAGGAGCCATCTTCTCCTAGCATGGAAGTAATGGTCATATGCATCCAGTAGCATTCTCCTCATGGAAGTTCTCCCCTCCAAAGATAAACTATGAGATCCATGACAAAGAACTTCTTACCATTGTAGATACCTTTGATACTTGTAGATACCTTTGATACTTGGCATCATCATCTAGAGGGTGCAGCCCATAAAGTTATCGTCTATACAAATCACAAAAATCTAGAATACTTCATGACAACCCACATCCTCAATCGAAGACAATCCCGTTAGAGTAACTTCTTATCTAGGTTTGATTTTATCATCACCTATTGCCCAAAATCACCACCAATGCCAATCAGATGCTTTATTAAGAAAATCCTACACCAACGAGCAATACTACTCAAGCCAGAGCACCTCCAGCTAGCAGCTATCTCTAGTTGTCACCAAGACGTTTCCAGTTAATCCATGAAGCCCTGCCACATAATGATTTGACCAACAATATCGAGAGAAAAAAATCAAGAGAAAAAGGAAATGAAGTGTGTGAGTTTCAAGAAACTAATGGATTGTTATACAATAAGGATCTACTTTACATCCCTCCACGAAAGTCGTGACTCCAAGTACTCCAACAACGCCATGATACCCCAGCAATAGGACACTTTGGAGTTAAAAAGACCTTAGAGCTTATTTCAAGAGATTTTTTGTGGCTCCACATGTAGAAAGAAATTAAGGAATATATAAAATCATGTGATACCTTCAATAGGGCCAAGGTACCTCATCACAAACCACATGGCCTCTTGCACAACCCTGGTCTTCTCTGTCCATGGATTTCATAACAAATCTTCCCAAATCAAACAAATATGACTCTTATTTTGTTATGATAGATAGGTTCACAAAAATGGCACATTTCATCACTACCACCAAGACCATCATAGGCGAAGCTACCTTAGGCTCTTCCTCAGATACATTTTCAGAATACATGGACCCCAAACGACATCATCAGCGATAGGGGTCCCCAATTCATATCTAGTTTTTGGAAGAGCCTTTTGTCAGAAGTGGAGCAGCGGTGAAAGCATAAACATGTGCTGAAATAAACTGCTGAAACACAAGACAAAAAGAGAAAAGAAAGAACACAATACAGATAAGAACTCAGATGTATGCACGGGAAATGGAATCCATATATCTGAACACGAGACAGTCGCATACAACAGTGAGTCACTGGCTGCGTGGGCACTGGCACTGGCTCCTCTCTCCACAGAGTCTGCAGATGGTGAAGATGAAGTGACTGACTGAGGAGGATACACTGAGTATAAATAGGCTGAAAAAGTGGGGAGCAATAATGCTGGTCGGACAGCATTAAAGCTGGCCAACTGGTGCATAAAATGCTCCACTAGCATAAAATGCCACACCAGAAAAAACCTAAAATACCTAAAAAATGCCCAGCCCAGATCAAGCTCAGACTCACACATGAGCTGACAAATACTCTGCTAACACCCTCTCTCAGATCATGAGGGATCTGATAAAATACAATAGTACAATGAAAAGGGATCAGAAACTATACAACATAGAACCACCAAGTAGAACCATGGATACCCAAGCAGTGGGTGATCAAGCCACCACCAAGGTGCCTCGGAGAGAACCTGATGTTCAATGTCGATCGTACCAAACACCTGAAAATAGAGAAGATCATAGCATATCTCTGTGTCCATCACTAATGTCTCGCAGTAGCATACAAGACCATCCTGTCAAAAATGCCTCTGAACATAGGTGACCATGGATTCCCCGCCTTTGGCCAGACCACCAAAGTGTCCCCTCATGTGAGCTCCAGACGAAAGCCTCTTGCTCTCTGTCAGATAACCAGCTCAGCATGAACCTAGATGTCAATCCCAGCTCCAGGATTTGATTCCGCCAGACTGAAGTCGATGCGTCAGGGACGTCCCTCTCTGGAACCTGTGCACCTGCATAAAAATATAGATGAGGCGCGGCTGCCCCATCTGAACACCCGCTCACACTCCCTCTCTGGCACAAGAGAGTCGTGAGGGATGACCTCATCACCACCACTAGAAAGCAGCCGAGGAAGGGGCCACCAAGCCCTTCCCGCGATCCAAAGAAGAGGATCCCTTCCGAGCCTTGGACTTCACCTTGGTCGGAGGATCGGAGTCGGAGTCTGATGAAGGAGAGGACTCATCGGTAGAGTCAACATCCCGCTTCGTCTTCTGCTCCTTCTTTCTGAAAGCCGCTAACTTCTTACAGTCCTTCCGCAAATGTCCCTTCTTGCCACAGTGGTAACACTGGGCCTTCGACTTCTTCTTCCCGTCACCCCTCTCTGAAGCTACATAAGCCTCACCTCCATAATGTGCCGGAAGCCGCCCCTGTAATCTCAAGGATACATCATGGTTGTCCTCATCAAAGTTTTCAGGAAGAGGAAAAGGACGGAGAGGTCGAGCAATAGCTCCACAGATGATGTACCATAGCCGCTTCTGCACAAACCAAGCTTTCATGACAGCACTCCATGTGAGATAATCAGGTCCATGTAACTTATCATCAGTGGAAGTGCACGGAGGAGCCATATGGAGAGGATAAGAAGAAAAGTAGAGAAGAGATGGAATTTAGAGAGGAAACACAGCCAAAACACAAGCACAGACTACAGAAAACGAGAGTTCACATGCAATAGAATCCAAAATCTGATAAATAGAAGACAAAATCTGCTGCAGAAAGTCAAAAAATCAGTCAAAAACTGCCAAAAACGGCAAAAACGGCCTGAAGTAACAGTCACCCAGCCACGAGAGATGCTGAATCAGCAAAACGCAGGCTGTAAACTGGAGAAAAACAGGTAGAAAACTGTCGCCAGCAGCTGCAGATGAAAAACGCAGGCAGCAGAGGGTGCGTAGGCAGCAGAGGGTGCGGAGGCAGCAGGCGATGGCAAAACTGCAAAAAACGCAGGCTGAAAACAGCCCCAAAACAGGTCGCCTGGCTGCGACAGCAGTCGTCTGATCAGCAGGGGTACAAAACAGTCCTGAAATCAGCAAGAAAACACAGCAGAAACACAAATCTTGAAAACTGATACCATGTCAGAAGTGGAGCAGCGGTGAAAGCATAAACATGTGCTGAAATAAACTGCTGAAACACAAGACAAAAAGAGAAAAGAAAGAACATGATACAGATGAGAACTCAGATGTATGCATGGGAAATGGAATCCATATATCTGAACACGAGACAGTCGCATACAACAGTGAGTCACTGGCTGCGTGGGCACTGGCACTGGCTCCTCTCTGGCCGACTGGTGCATAAAATGCTCCACTGGCATAAAATGCCACACCAGAAAAAACCTAAAATACCTAAAAAATGCCCAGCCCAGATCAAGCTCAGACTCACACATGAGCTGAAAATACTCTGCTAACACCTTTGCAGTCTCCTTGGAGTTCAAGTTAAGTTATCCACAGTCAATCATCCACAAACTAATGGTCAAACAGATCGGGTAAATCAAGTCTTGGAACAATATCTCTGTTGCACCATCAACTATCATCACAATGATTGGTTTGAGCTCTTGCCCTTTGCAAAGTTTGCTTATAATAATAATATCCATGCATCTACCAAGTAGACTCCTTTGTTTGCAAACTATGGCCAATATCCAAGGATGGATGTACATATCTCTCCAATCAAGTAAAGAACCATAGTTACCTGGAACGGGGAACGGGAACGGGAACGGGGGGAACGGCACATGTCTTATGCCCTGCATGACCCCAATTGCCCCAAAGAATGTTCCTCTAACTGCCCTAATACCTGTCAATGCATGAAATTGACCCAAATGTCCCAAAATTGACTCGATTATCCCCATAGCTCCAAATTGCCCCAATTATCCCAATTTCCCTTGAAATTAGACAATATAAATGGATGAATACCTTGGAATTGAGGATCGGCTGAAATTTGATTCCGATTTGCAAGAGTTCATAATGCATCAAATATGAACTTTGCATGGACTCCTAATTAGCTTGTGGGTTGTCTTGACACTTTGAATCTTCAACCCGAGAGAGAGAGAGAGAGATAAGTGTGTGCACATTAGGCAATGGAGATGGGTGAATATGTGGTAGAAAGACTGTGACCCAAGCAAAAAAAAAACGGAAAAAAACGTCAATTTTCAGTCAACAGGCCTGGAACGGCCGTTCCAAACAGGGAACGGCAGGGAACGTTCCCTGGCCGTTTCACCTCCTTGGAGGGTTTGGAACGCATTAGGCCGTTCCTACAGGCCGGAACGGCGGTTCCCTGTTTCGATGTAAAGAACCCTATCGCCCAAGATAAAGCTCAACACCTAGCAGATATACACCAAGAACTCAAGCAACAAATTCAAAAGGCTACCGGGAAGCTCCATGCCTATCACGTCACACTAGCCCCCCCCCCCCCCCCGCCCCAACTACTCACACCCGTCCAACTGATCGCCCACCCCAACTGCTCGCACCCGTCCAACTGTTTGTAGGCCCTAACCGCTCACCTCGACTAATCGCCCCTCCCCCCCCCCCCCCGCCCCGACTACTTGCGCCCGACCTGTCTACCCGCGGCTATCGCGCACCCTTCCCCCCACCCATTGTCCGGGGACACACCGCCCCCCGCCCCGACGATTCGTAAGGGCCGCCCATCTGCCGTTTCCCCCCCCCCCCCCCCCCCCCCCGCCTAGCCGTTTCCCCACGCCCCAACAGTTCGTTGCACCTCTCCCCCCCCCCCCCCGCCTAGCCGTTTCCCCACGCCCCGACAGTTCGTTGCACCTCTCCCCCCCCCCCACCAGGCCTCCTTTGCCATTGATCTGTCGGCAAGCCTCCCTCGCCCAGCCTCCTTTCCACAGAAATCAGCAACAGTTCCTCCCACCCTCCAGTTGTTCCCTCTATCTGCAACGACTTTCCCTCCACCAGGTAGCACCGCGACGTGATTGGTTGCTCTCACAGAAGGAACGCGCAATGAAAACCTCTGGTCAAATGCCGACGCACTCAGCGAGTGCCCCCCAATCAAACACCTTGTGCATTGTTCTCTCTGAGGAGCAGCTCTTAGCCGTCCGAGCTAAGGAGCTGGAGCTAAAGGAAATAGCAATTTATGGTCAGGTAGTAGGACATTCTCCAGCCAGGGCCCAGCTTCGGGACTGTCTTCACTCCATGCTACGCATCGGCACAGAGCAGATCGTGGAGGCCATCCTACTAGGCCAAGGGATTTTCATGGTCCGGCTCAATTCGACAAACGCAGCTCGCGAGTTACTTGCCAATTCATTGTATGCGTTTACGAAGGGGGTCATATACATGGTCCCCTCGTACAGTGGCTTTGCTGTGGAGGCATTTGCAATCCATAACAGGTTTCTTCGACACCCAGTCACCCTTCTTTTCCTCGGCCTGGCAATAGAGTATCGCCAGCTCGTGGTAGATTTTGGATGTCTCTTCGGCATTGTCCTTCCCACGTCTTTCGCAGATGCAATAACAGCAACAGGAGTCCCAAAGGTACGGGTGGCAGTGAAAGAGGTAAAGAATATCCCACAGTTCTTAGAGATTGAGGCGGGCGGGCACTCCTTTAGGGAGCAAGTCATTGTGACAGGGCAACCAAGGCAGTGCCTGCGTTGCCACGACTTTGGGCATCATGCTGCAGTTTGTACGCGCTTCGGTGCCAAGGCGGCTCCACCGACAGGCCCGCAGGTGAACGCTGATGGCTTCACACAGATCCAGAGACGACAGAGAGGGAGACGACAAGGGGGGTGCAGCCAGCTCCTCAGGCCCAGCCTCAGCAACAAGGAGCAAGTGGGCGTGCAACACCCCCTCGGCAAAGTACGCCACAACCCCCCCTGCATGTCCCACCCGGCAAGACCGCAACCCCCCACATCCACCACCCGCACCACCGACTACCTTGCTTGAGGTCCCACACCCACTCCCCCCACTTCACATGCCCCCCTCCCACTGACCCTGGCCCACAGCCCCCCCTTTTCAGGGCCACCAACTCCCTCCCCCACACCCACCATACACCACCGTCCATCCCACCATCACTCAATCTTCCTCCCCCCCCCACCATCTCCTCTACCGAGCACTCCCCCTGACCCGCACCTGGTTCAGGCGACCTCCCCCAAACCCACTCCCCTTCCTCCCATAGGTGGTGATGAGCCGCACACACCTACATCCTCCTCGCACCAGCAATCTCCCCCCTCCCACATAGCTACCAGCTCATCCGCCCCTGCCACCTATCACACTTCCCGGAGTCAGGCACAATTGCTGCTACAGGAGTTCTTCAACAGTGGCCTATGGCCCTACTTGAGAGTTACAGAGCGCGGAGAGTTCCCACTGCTGCTAGAGGTGGAGATCTTCATGGTTCGTAAGTCAAGGAGGGGCAAGGTCCATCTACTAAGAGTCAAGTGGCGGACCACATCTCCCAATGGATGGGAAAAGAACGACTAGTACTGTTTGCACAGCAGTGGCCTGGCTGCATGATGGACATTAACTGGTGGGCTAGCACCAAGGTCCCTCACTTGAGCATCATTTTTCAAGCCCCTTCTCAGTGGAGAGCTCCGAAGGATGTGATCGAGTGGCCCCTGGCACAGGTGGCCCGATTCTACCACTGTACAAAGTCACGACTCTTAGCATGGCTGATAGATGCATTGATAGTACCACCTGGAGCATCTATTACCCCTATGGTCCGGCCGAGGGCCACCATGGGGGACTGGAGCTCACCGTTCAAAACGGCGGCAAAGTATACTTGCATGCCTCATAGTTTCTCCTCCTCATCAGTTGCCTGCACATCGAACAGATGCCTGTTTGGTCAGTCACAGGTTTCTCCATGAGCCTACACCTTGCATCTTGGAATGTGAATAGTCTCCACTACAGTGGGACACGTGATTCCAGGAAGTTGATTGTTCGGCAAGAGCTGCAACCTGTCCTTGCCGAACCGATTGACATCTTACTTCTACAGGAGCACAAGCTTACCCCACCCAGGCCCAGAGGGTGGAAAAGTTACTTCCGGGCAGCTCGCACACCTACTAGGAGCACACTATAGGTGCCCACGGCAGGAATGGAGGCATATGCACCTCTATTGGCCCAAGTCTCATTGCCCGTGTACGAGACCACGGGACAATAGTGGCAGGCAGGGTTCTTTGGATCATACTGGATAATGGGGACTCGTGCCTTGGAGTCCTCAATGTCTATGCCCCTACGAAGGTTAGGGCACGCAGAAGGTTCTGGGTGGAGATCACGGATGGACTCCTGGATTGTTAGAGGTGACTTCAACAACCGGGAGGCTTTGGAGGACCAGCAAGGCAGAGGCAAAAACTAGCAGAGCATGGCTGGGGAGGAGCAGGAGGCATGGGAGATCTTTCTGCTGGCACTAGGAGCACGTGACGCCTGGAGAGACCCTGCTTTCCACAGGAGAGAGAGGTCGTTGTATTTCACTTGGGGATACAGGCGACTTGGAGGAGTCTTCCTGGAGCAGTTGGAAAGGTTCTATGTGGGAGTGTGGGGAGGCTCTCGTGGAGGCTAGATTGAGCAATTGGCAGGCACCACGTTGTGTCTCCTGACACTTGATCCCCCAGCATCCACCTTAGACGCACGCTCCTGTCAGATCCCTAACTCGATCTATAGAAGGGAGGAGGTGACAAGACAGATAGAGCAGATTTGGACTAGAGAGTGGGGCAGGAGGGACCGGATAGCAGAGGAGGTTGCAGAGGTCCTAGCCAAGTCGAGCAGAATCTGCCAAGAGGCAGCCACACAAGCCAGGCAGCATAGCTGGGAGAAGGAGAGAGCACTCCGGCAGGACCTTGCACCCATGCAGAGACTGTTACAGAAGGCACCAGGGGATCCCACCCTCCACGCGCAAGAGGTGCGCGCGCGAGCAGCCATTGTTGGCCCAAAGGACAGGCGCTCAAAATTCTATTTCCGAACCTCGGCAGCTTTCTGGGCGCAAAAGGGAGACACGATGTGCAAGGAGTTCTTCCAGGTGCACCGGCCTCACACCTCAGGAGAGCATATACGCAGCCGTCGGGATCAATATGGGAGGACTCGTTCTAGCCCAGACTAGGTGATGGAGATTGTGACCGACTACTACATGCGCCTCTTTCAGCAGGAGAGAGCCCCAACTAGAGGACAGAGGTGTAGAGAGCAGGTCTCGGATCGCATCCTGTCCCTCATCACAGAGAAGGGACGCTCCCTCCTAGCCCCCTTCACAGAGAAGGAACTAGAGGAGGCTTTCCACACACAGGATGGGCAGAAATTCCCAGGGGTGGATGGTCTATCTAAGGCCTTTTTCACTACCTACTGGGAAGTGGTGAAGGACCCCCTATTGTTGGCTTTCCACGAGATTTTCACTTCAAGATAGATGCCTGAGAGTCTCTCGGCAGGCCTTATCAACCTTCTCACCAAAGGGAAAGACTGGCTGGAGCTTTTCCAGTGGAGACCGATCACCTTGTTGTCGGTGGCCTATAAGACACTAGCAAAGATGATTGGTAGGCGACTACGCCCCGTGCTTCCAGACATCATCCACGACACACAGACAAGCTTTGTCCAGGATAGGAGCATCCTAGATAATGTATTTACCTTCTTTGAGAGGCGACTAAGTGGGCTCAGCACAGTGGGCAGAGACTGGCCATACTACTCCTGGATTTCGAGAAAGCTTATGACAGCGTGGACTGGGACTTCCTCTAGAGGGCACCATGGTGAGGTTTGGATTCTCTCAGGTTTGGATTCGCGAGGTTTCTGCCCATTACAGATTGGCCACCAGCAGGGTTCTCATAGACAGAAGGCGAGAGGAGGAGTTTCGGCTAGAGAGATCAGTTCGACAGGGCTGCCCCCTAGCCCCATACCTGTTTCTACTCTTTGCAGAGGCAATGTCTCACTTCCTCAGGTCACGTGTGAGCGGACTACGTGGCCTCCGACTTCCAATGAGAGAGAAGACTGAGTTGTTAGACTCAAAGTATGCAAATGACACTGCACTCTACATAGAGGACGATGAGTTGATGCTGGAGAGAGTGAGACTGGCTCTTGACGTGTTCTGTTCAACAACGGGAGCAAAAATCAACTGGCAAAAGTCGGTTGGTTTCCTCACAGACGCGGACTCTAGCACGGAGAGGGGCGTCCACCTGGGATTTAGATGGGTGAGCAGAGGGCACACTGTCCAGTATCTTGGGTTCCAAGTGGGACTCGACATCACTCCTGCCCACCAACAGTTTCTTCCTATCCTTGATTCTATTCGGAGGAAACAGACCTACTGGAGCACGGCTTGCCTCTCACAAGCCGGCCAAGCCCTGTTGGTCAACCAGGTACTTCTAGCGACGGCCTGGTACATCGCCTCGTGATGGTGCTTCTCCTCATCTTGCGTAGCACAGCTCCGCCGCCTAGTGCGGAATTTCCTCTGCTCAGGGTCAGGTGGTTCCAGGGACTCCAAGGCCAAGGTGGCGTGGGCGACCATCATACGACATCGGTCAGAGGGAGGGCTCAGGATCATAGACCCAAAATATCAGAGCATGGCCCTCTTGGGCGAGCTAGTTATCCGCGGCCTCACACTAGGTGGGCAGACCTAGAAGGTCTTATTGCAGAAGGGCTTTCGGGACTGTAGACCGAGGCTTCGCGGTGAGTGGAGATCGTCCTTGAGATGGATTTTCATATCAGCCCAGATCACCCCCCCCCAGATCACCTTTCCTACACAACCTACTCCGCGTGTGGTAAGGCCTCCGCAAGGCCCTAATACAGAGTCCCCCAGGCTGCCAGGAGGAGATAGACAGTCAGTCGGTGATCTGGAACCCCCACGTCAAAGATCGAGAAGGAGCACAGATCGGTGAGCGTACCCACATCCAGTGGGCTGGTTGGGAGGCCGGCCGGCTCGTACCATCAAGACATGGCAGGAGGTGTGCAGGATGGCGGAAGAGGAGGTGCTGTAGAGAGCATCAGGCTGTTAGAGGGGAGTGGAGTTGAGCAAAAGGGAGATTGACGCAGCAATACCTCTAGAGTGGCTTGCTCCCCCGATACGAGAGCCGAGAGAGCCTGGGGAGGTATAGGCAGCTAGGTTCTCACCAACACGCATCCCCCTATAGGTGGCAGGAAGAATGGGCGGCGCCCCACACGGGACTTTCTTCACAGTGCATGAGGAGGGATGTCTGGCCCTTGACAGAGGGCAACAAGATGAGGGGATAGCCGCCCTCTTGTGGAGAAGGATTCGGGTGGTGGGCCTTCAGGGGAAGACATGGCAATTGGACCCCTATGTCTTCTGGGAGGAGCTCAAGGAGTGGCGCCTCTGGATCTGGGAGAGCAGACCACTTGATGAGCTGGAGTGGAATCCAGTAGAGTGGCTATGGCCGGCCACGGCGGTTGCCAAAAAGCCACCCAGGTTCTTTGAGTACACTGCTAGGATTGGCAGACACGTACTCATGCAGGAGGATATGGAGTGGGCGTCGTCACGTAGTAAGCACTGGGCGGAGCACAGCATCACAGAACCTTTCCGACGGTCCTTCTGGCGCCACCTATGGGATAGCAGGAGGCCGAGGAGGGTGTCATATTTCTTATGGCTGGTGGCACATGGAGGCCTAGCGGTGGGAAGTTGGCTTGCCCAAATGTAGCAGGAGGGAGGTTGTAAGCGTTGCACACAGCAGCCTCTAGAAACCCCAAAGCACTACCTTTGATCATGTGAGGAGGCGCAGCTCATGTGGAGAGGAGCTTGTCACATCCTTCGTCGTATGGCACCCAGCTTTGGATGTATCTCATGGGGAGCCTTCTACTGGCAGGCAATTAGCCAGGGCCGTCATCTTTTGTATGAGGCCGAGATGCAAGACATGATTTTCATTATCAAGGCAGGGTCGTGCATAGTGGTCGGTTTGGAGGCTCTACCCATCCGACAGGTACTAGAGCCCACAGCAAACTGCTCGGAGGTATGAGAGATCGTAGGGAGCCTTACTGGATGGCATATCTGGAAGGCGCGGTGTCAAGAGGCCTTCGGCGGAGAGAGTGTCAATACAGGCAACCTTAGCAGAGCTTTGGACCTCCATCATCCACTCCCTCCGCGGCCGATGGGATCGGGTGCAGGGCAAGTCCAGGGCTCCGCAAGAACTCCGTGGTCATTTCATGCGCACTTGGGACGGCCAGGACCTGTTTTCCGTGATGCAGGCAGGCAGTCCCATTTGGCGATACACCCCCCTCCCCAATGGCTTCTTGCCCCCATCCCCCCCAGATGGCCTTGAGAGGCTTGTATAAATTATGTATTTGTGACCTTGCATCAGCTCCAGCTTGTCTATTGAGCATGAATATTCCGTTTGTAATCAGCTTTTTTTTAGAAATATAATCAGTCATATTTTACTTGCAAAAAAAAAAACAATTTCAAAAGGCTCAAAATCAATACAAACACTATGCGGACCAATATTGTCTCCAACATCCAGCATACAAAGTCGATGATAAAGTATGGTTACTCAACCATAACCTCCAGACAACAAGGCCCTCCACCAAGCTAGACCACAAGAGATTTGGGGCCTTCACTATCGTAGCCCAAATCAACCCAATCGCTTACCGACTCCAACTCCCCAACACCATGAAGATCCACCCAATCTTCTATGTTTCCTTGCTCGAGCCATATCATAGCTCACCACTGAGGGGAGAGAGATCTAGTCCCCCACCACCTGTCTAGATTGAAGATCATGAAGAATTTGAGGTCGAGCATGTCTTAGACTCAAGGATCTCTCGAGGTTGATTGGAATACCTTATTCACTAGAAAGAATAAGACATCAATGATCGCACTTGGAAACCTGCATAATATCTCCAAGGAGCACCTCTCAACGTTAAAGAATTTCACAAGAGGAATCCAACAAAACTTGGACCAAACCACCAAGCCGCTCCTCGTGGAACTCGTTGCTAGAGAAGGGGGTGATGTCATGGGCATACCATGATAAGGTGTATAGATTAGTTCTTGCTCATGCCATATGAATCCACACCCCATGCCAACGCACCCTTAACAGGATATCCTCGAGCCAACCATGCGAATCCATCCTTGCAATGTCATCATAGAACTTTCTAGAAGATATGTCATGTTATCACTTGCATCATCGATGATGTTATCATAGAATCTTCTAGAAGATATGTCATGTCATCGCCTGCATCATCAATGATGTCATCATGGAACATTCTAGAAGATCTTTAGCCGCCCTCCAACACCTATAAAAGGAGAGGCTCGCCATAGAGCTCCTCAGTCTTGCCAATGTCAATCTTGAGAGCTCAAGGAGTAGAGACCTCCGAGTAAGTAACTTTGAGTTCCAATTCTAGTTCTTGCCTAGTCATGGTATCTAGTCTTGTCTTGTCTTCCATTATACTCCTGTTATCTCGTCACCTTGTAATCTCGTAGTACGAGATCTTGTCTAGTACTGCCTTTATCTTGTTCATCCCCATCAAGAAAGATCTTGTAATTCTAATATCTTGTATCCATACCTACGGTTCCAAGTTGTGGATGATGGTACTACTAGGATCGAGACTGAGTGAGCTAGGATCGAGACTGCAGATTGAGTGCAGAGAAGTATGAAAAGAGTGAGCAGCAAGAGTGTGAATACGACACAATCAATATTTGGCACAATGACGAGTGTACCACTTTTTAGGTTTCGATAATATATAAACTACAAGAGTGTAAGGATGTGTTCACACCCGAATACTGTAAAAGATACAGCGAGCCTTCATTCCCAACAACCTCCCATTTAAAGGTAACGTGCCTGAAGGTAGAGAAAAGAATTAGCTAAGTCTATGTATGTACAAAGCTGAAATACACATATACTATCCAACCCCCATCATCAAGCGGCAATGAGCAAACTGCTCTGCTGGAAGACCCTTCATGAGAAGGTCTACAGGGTTATCATCTGCATGTACCTTCACAAGCTCAATGCTCTTGCTGTCAAGTACATCCTTGATAAAGCGATACTTCACCTGTATGTACTTTGTCTTTGCGTGACAGACAAGATTCTGTGCTAACATGATAGCACTTTGATTGTCATAGTGGACAATAGGAACCTCCGTAATACCAAGCTCTCTCACCAGATGTGAAAGCCATAAAGCCTCTTTGCATGCCTCAGTGACAACCACATACTCTGCCTCTGTAGTAGACAATGCAACACACTTTTGCAACCTGGATACCCAAGAGACTGCTCCACCTGTGAACATGAACACATATCCTAAAGTAGGCTTCCTGCAATCAGGATGGCCAGCATAGTCTGCATCCGTGAACCCAACAACAGATGACTTCTACTTATGAAAGCACATACACAAATCATTTGTGCCCTTAAGGTATCTCATGATACCCTTCACTGCTTCCCAATGCTTTTTGCCAGAATATGCCATGTATCTACTAACCACTCCCACCACAAATGCAATGTCAGGACATGTAGCAACCATAGCATACATCAAGCTACCAACAGCTAAAGCATAAGGTATATTGGTCATTTCAGTCTTTTCATCATCAGATGAAGGATTGTCATCTACACTAAGTTTCACATATGGAGGCAATGGTACACTAATGGCTTTCCCCCCTCCATATTAAAGCGCTACAAAACCTTAGTGACAAACTTCTGTTGTGACAGATAAAGAAGAGCCTTAGATTTGTCTCTAAGTACACACATGCCAAGAATGTGATTGGCCTCACCAAGATCCTTCATATCAAAGCTATTGTATAAACTCTACTTCCAAGGAGTCCAAGGCATGAACATCCTTGCCTGCAATCAGCATGTCATCCACATAAAAAACCAAGAGAATAAGGCTGCCATTTGCTACCTTCTTGGTGTATAAACAGTGATCAACTTGAAAATGATGAAATCCCTGAGATTGTATAAATGTATCAAATTTATGATACCATTCTTGTGGTGCCTACTTCAACCTATACAAACTCTTGTTGAGTTTACATACCATGTGCTCTTTCCCCTTTGCAGTGAAACCCTCAAGCTACTGCATATAGATCTCCTCATGCAAATCACCATGTAAGAAAGCGGTTTTTACATCCATCTGTATGAGTTGATGCAACCAAGCCCAAGATGGGTCACAAAGTACTCATTTTAACTACAGGAGAAAGCTTTCATCGAGATCAATTCCATGTTCTTGCTTATACCCTTTAGCAACCAGGAGTGCCTTGTACTTTGGCAGAGAACCAGAAGTGACTTTCATTTTGTAAAAGCATTTGAATGGTAGCACTTTTTGCCCTTTACGCAAATGCACCAAATCCGAAGTGTCATTTTTCCTAAGAGATTCCATCTTTGACGGCATTGCTTTATGCCATTTCTTATTATCTTTTCTATCCATTGCTTCCTAGAAGCATGACAGCTCACCACAATCTATCAACATGACATAATCAATCACATAGTTAACACCAAGAACGAACCTATTTGGCTATCTTTGTACTCGGGTCGACCTACAAGCCCAATGGTCAAGATTTGCTTGTTGTTCAGCCTGCAAATCTGCATTAACAGCTTGCTGTTCTACAGGTTCAGCGTGCTGTACAGCTGATTCTGGTTGTTCCAAAGGCACATGTTCTTGCTGAATTTGTGGTACATCATGGGCAAGATCTTATTGATCATTTTCAGCATCATTCCCTGCATTTTCAGGAACATTTACAACAGGTATTTGCTGCTGTCTAACGAGCATTCTTTGCTATCCTATTGGTACATCCTCTCGAAATACAACCCTTCCGACCTCCTCTGTCTTTTCGGGCTCTTTGTGCATGCGATCTTCCCGGAAGCGTACTACTTTTCTTTCCTTAGGATCCCATAATCGATACCCCATCTCACCTTCATCACCATATCCTAGGAAAATATATTTACAGGACTTTGGCTCAAGTTTGTTGCGTTCTTCGTTACGAATCTACACAAATTCCTTGCAGCCAAACACTCTCGAGTATACGAAGGTGGCTTGCCCGACCACGCTTCTTGAGGGACTCCCAAAGAAACACTTGGTTGCTCGGTTATAGCGACTACATGGTCACATACACTAGATACATGCAAAGGATACAAAGTATCACTTTTGGAGCCCTTGGCAACAATGTGAGAGCCCTTACAAATTTTCCATTTGCTATCCCCAAAGGTGGTGTAATAGCCTTCATCATCTAGCTGCCCTGTGCTTATCAAGCTCTTCTTGAGCCGAGGTACATGTCTTACATTATGCAAAACAAACACGGAGCCACGCTGAAATTCCTATTTCACACTGCCAATGCCTGCAATTTTACATGCATAGTTATCCCCCAAGTGGACAACACCACGTACACCACCATTATAGTCAAAAAACCACTCATGATGTGGTGTTACATGAAAAGACGCACCTGAATCAAGTATCCAAGTGTGTGTATCATCCTCAGAATCTGTAATCAATGCATGTGCACTCAAAGAAGAAGCAAGAAGTACATCACCATCACTGTCATTCTCATGAGTGACCACATTAACCTCTTCTATTTGTTGTCATGAGTGACCACATTAACCTCTTCTATTTTCACATTGCTCTTCTTTGCAAGGTGGCTGTCCTTTTTCTCAGCCTTGTTGTCTTCAGTGTTTTTGTTTTTGCCTTTCTTTTTCTTCAATTGAACACACTCCCGTTTGTAGTGCCCTTTTTTGCCACAATAATGGCACTCCACATTTTTACCACGAGACTCGCTGCATGCTCTATTTTCAGAACTGCCTTTTTGCTGAAATCTGCCTCTAGTGTGCAATGCATTAGAAGACTTGTTTGCTAAGTTATTTTGCCTATTGAGTTCTTCCATCAGCAAAGAACTCTCCGCATCAGAATATAACAGCTAAGCATTCGAGTTACTCAAAGCTCTCTTGAAAGTATCCCAACTTTCGGGCAAAGTGCATAGCAAGAAAGTAGCCTTGAACTCATCATCAATATGGAAATCCAAAGCAATCAGCTGACTGAAAATTGAGTTGAACTTGTTCAAATGTACAAACATGGCTGTACCTTCTTTCATGCGAAAGTCAATTAATTTTTTCAGCCAATAAACCTTGTTGGCTGCACTTTTCTAAGCATACAATTCTTCAAGCCTTTGCCACATTGCATATGCTGAATTCAGCTTCTCAATGTTAAAGAGCAAGTTGTTTGACACTGAGAGCTCAATGGTAGAGCGGGCAAGCTCATCCAAGTCATCTCACTCGTCTTGTTCCATGTCTACTGGTTTTATTCCCTTTGTTTTGATGGGCTTTAAATGTTTCTTCTGCACCAAAACATTGTAGCATTGTTTTTGCCATATTGCAAAATCATGTGCACCCTCAAGCTTCTTGATGTGCAAAAGATTACTGATGTCACTGTTTCCAGCCATAATTTGCAGTACCAAATTAACCAAACAATCACCAAGGCAAGCCCAAACATCACACAAGTAACCACAATACACTGCAAGTACCAACCAGCAATGAAAATCCCTAGATTACGGAAATTTCAGGTCTGCAAATAGATTTTCAGAATTAAAAGGTGTATGTTGCTGCACTCCTCAAGCAATTACTGGCACATTTGGAGACCAAGGCACCAATTACATGTGAAAACCCCAAAATTTCACTGCAATTTCTACTCCAAAAGCATTCCCGTGCACAAATTTGACAATTTTGATCAAAAGCCCCAAATTTTTAGAGGATAATCCATCCAGATTGCATCAATACATGTACCCAAGTGCATATACCAAACATTTGTTGCACAAATTTTAAGGATTTTGCAAAAGCCCCAATTTTCTTGGGTTCAAAATGCATAAATTTCAGTGAAATTGAAGAAATTCCCCTAAAATGTGAGAAGCTCCAAAATTCCTCGAGTAAATGTGCACCAAACGTGCAATTTTTGAGTCAGATTGTCTTGTCCTACATTCAAGTCTCCAAATCGAAGAAAATCCCCGATCTTTTGAGCAAAATTGCACGTTGTGCTTGTGCGTGTGAATGCCCAGCAAAGGAAAGACAAAAAATGGTAAACATTAAGAAAAATTGAGAAAAAAAAAAGAACAAGCATGTCTTGGCATTGACTAGGACCTATCACGCGCTAGTCAAATGCTTTGTGTCACCCACCTAGTGCCACCTGTACCCGTCAAATCTACCGCCTAGCTTGTGAACTGTCGCTCGGACTATCTGTTGCCTAGCGACAGGCCTGCAACCTGTCGTCTTCCCGTTGAACCTATCGCCTGGCCTGTGACCTATCGCCCCGACTGCCGCAAGCCGGGGGGGCTATGACAACGTGGAGCCCGCCCATAGATAAGGCAAGCACCCTGACAGCTTGCTCACCACGGAACTGCAATTCTGGGCATCCACTATCCTGAGGATCTACTTATAGAGGCTCTGTATGCCGCTTGTCAAAGTATCAGTTACTCTTCTATCTGCTCGCGCCAGTCACCTACTCTGATACCAGTTTGATGGTACTACTAGGATCGAGATTGAGTGAGCTAGGATCGAGACTACAAATTGAGTGCAAAGAGAAGTATGAAAAGAGTGAGCAACAAGAGTGTGAGCATTACACAATCAATATTTGGAACAATGACGAGTGTACCACTTTTTAGGTTTGGATAACATATAAAGTACAAGAGTGTAGGGATGCATTCACACCCGAACATTGTAAAAGGCATAGTAAGCCTTTATTCCCAAGTGTAGGATCCTTCATATCTCCTATCGAGTCCTATTGTCTATTACCTATGGTCCCACATTGTGGAATTTTCTACATCTTGTTAAGTTATCATTGTACCTTGTGCCCCTACATGGGATTATCTTGTAATCAGAATTCTTGTAACAAATCTTACATCTAGTCTAGTCTCTCGAGCACAATCTATTGCTCCCATTACACAAGATATGGCAATTTTAAATGTAATTTCAAAATGCAGAGGAGGTGATCATATCCAAAGACGTGGCAATAACTCTTCTTGTACAATTACTGCCTAAGTTTAGTGCTTTTTACTCTGCCTTAATTGCTTCAGGGCGGGAGTCGACTCTTGAGTGGGAGGAATGATGTGACAGGTCAATCCTCTCAGAAGAAGGGGGAGGACAATGAGAAAAATAAGGACAACAAACCAAAGAAGCACAAAGAGAAGGAATCTACTTGTCACATATGTGGCAAGACAGGTCACTGGAAGAAGGATTGCCCTGACAATGATAAGAAGGACACCAAGTAAAAAAAAGGCTTCAAAGGATTCCGGAGTGTTGGGAATAAAGGCCCTCGTGCCTTTAAATGTGCTCGGATGTGAACACACCCTTAGTACTTGTACTTACGCATATATATCTATCTAAAAACCTAAAGTGGTACACTTGTCATTGTACCCAAAAATCATGCACACTCTCTACTCTGCTCCCTCTCACTCTTTCTGTCTCTCTGCACATAAGGAATAACGATTGTCTCGATCTTCGTGCCTCTCGATCACTACAAACTGGTATTAGAGTTGTGGTTGAGGCGTTCGTACCTCTCAGACTTCAAGCAGAACAAGCAAACAAGTCGTGAGGTCATTTTCTAACCTTACAAGCAATCGTGAAGCTGTCAGTCGTTAGGCAGCTGACGTGTTGCCAGTCGGACAAGCGATTGGCGACAGCTGTAGCCGTGTCATCAGGCGGCACTTTCTCTGCAACGGGACCGGACGGCGCCTGACGGACGGCGCCTGACGGACGGCGCTTGTAAAGCAGCTGACAAGTAACCAGCACAATGGGGACAGGGTGTCGGGCAACAGCTGGCAAACTGCACAGCAACCGAACTGGTGGCGGCCTCCACACGCGACGGACCAGTTGATGAGACGGTGGCTCTGACGAACCACCAGCAATGACCTGCACGGCGGGTCAACAAACCTGTCGTTCAACCTTTTTTTTTTCTTTCAAATTTTTTTTTCTTGAAGTTCCCCTATCGAGGGTTCATGCGTGGAGGCACAACTTCAAATTTTCATGCAATCCAAGCCCAGAAATTTGGGGCTTTTCCTGAATTTGGGAATCTTAACACAGAACTAGACAATTTGACTCAAAAATTGCAAAGTCGGTGCACATTTGCCCGGGAATTTTGGGGCTTTTTCACATTTTAGTGAAATTCTTTCAATTTCATTGAAATTAGTGGACGCAAGACTTGGAAAATTTGGGGATTTGTCCAGATTTGGTACGAGCAAGATGCAACAGTGCTATCTGTCTCAGAAATTGCAAGAATTTGTAACATTTTGCCTCTGACATTTGGGGCTTTTCATGTACATGCACAAATTGGGCTGAAATTTACCCAATTTCTAAACATTGATGCACATTGGACCCCATGCAATTTGGGACTTTTGCAGTTTGGGCAAAATTTGTGCATCATTTGGTCATTTTATGTACATGCAGGTTCAATTCCATGTAATTTGGACATCCAACACTTGGAAAATTTGGCGGCTTTACTGAAATTGCTCTATTTTGGCAAAATTGGCCTATTCTATGCATGACAGAGTAAATGCAAATGTGTGGTTGATGCTTTGAGCACAAAAAATTTTGGGGTTTTTGACCGTGCGTGTCAAATTTTATGCCTGTGGGTACATGTACAACAGAAATTGCAGCTAAAATTTGGGAGTTCTCATGTACTGTGATGTATATGCCCTTGGAACAGCTGTAACCAATTGTGAAATGCTATAGCACATGGTTTGGTGCTTCTGAAAATTTATTTACAGATCTGAAATCTCTACTTCTACATGGTCATTTATTGCTGGTTGGTACTTGTTTGTACCTTGGTCACTTGGATGACAGTTTGTGTCAGAGTGCAGTGATGCGAAAGCGTAGGACAAAGACTGAGAGAGAGAAAAGGAGACAGTGTAAACGCAGAAAATCTGCAGTGTAGTATGCTGTATAAAAGTGCAGAAATATACACGGGGGCAGAGGAAATATCTGCGTGTGTCTCCGACTTGATGACCTCGATCTCCGTCAGCCCGGGCACAGTCTGTCTCAGCCAACAGATCTCAAGATCAGAATCTGAATGAAAGAATGTCAAAGAGTGTGCCACAACTTGACTATAAATAGCTTGTCCAGGGGATGACTCTAACAGTCTGAGCCTACTGCTTGTCCAGGGGATGACTCTACCTCTAACAGTTTGGGCCTGCATTTGCTGATTTTTTGGTCACATTTGGGCTGAAAATCATGGCTGGCAGCAATGATAACAGTAATCTCATGCACATAAAGAAGCTTGAAAGAGCACATAACTTTGCAGTTTGGCAAAAACGGTGCTACAATATCCTGTTGCAAAAGAAGCAAGCAAAGCCGATTAAAACCAAAGGGGCAAAGCCCGCGAACATAGACCAAGAAGATTGGGATGAATTAAATGAGCTTCCACGCTCAACCATCGAGCTATCGATTTCTGATGCCTTGTTGTTTAACATTGAAGGCTTGGATTCTACATGCTATATGGACTCGACTGGAAGAACTATATGCACAGAAGAGTGCTGCAAGCAAAGTGTATTGGCTGAAAAAGCTTATGGATTTGCGTATGAAAGAGGGTACAACAATGTCTACTCACTTGAGTGAGTTTAACTCCATTTTCAGCCACTTGGTTGCCTTGAAGTTCTTGATTGAAGAAAAATTTAAGGCTACGTTCCTCCTTTGCACTCTGCCAGAGAGTTGGGATACATTCAGAACTGCTATGAGCAATTCTAATGCGATTCTTTTGTATGCTTATCTAGAGAGTGCTCTACTCATGGATGAAATGAATCCGCAGAACAATGCATCCACTAAGTCTTCCAATGCTTTGCATACTAGGGGCAGATCAAAGCAGAAAGGCAAATCTGATAGCAAGGGACACAATAAACCACGTGGCAAGGATGTTGAATGCCGTCATTGTGGCAAGAAGGGTCACTTTAAATGTGACTACTACAAATGGAAGAAAGACAAAGGAAAGGGCAAGAAGTCAGATGATAGCAAGGAAGAGAAAAAAGAGAGTCAACCTAAGAAGAGCAATGTCAAAATTGAAGAGGTCAATGTAGTTACTCATGATAGTGACAGTGGGAATGTTGTACTCTTGGTCTCTTTACACTTTGGTGCACATGCTCTACTTGCACATACAGATGAGGACATGCATACCTGAATTCTCGATTCGGGTGCTTCCTTTCATGTCACCCCTCATCGAGAGTGGTTCTCTGCCTATATAGGGGGTCGACATGGTGTTGTCTATCTAGGGGACAACTATGCATGTGACATTGCACGTATTGGCAGTGTGCAATTACAGTTTCAGCATGGCTCTATCTTTACACTTCAGCATGTACGACATGTACCTCAGCTCAAGAAAAGCTTGATTTTAGCACAGGGCAGCTAGATGATGATGGTTTTCATACCACCTTTGGTGATGGAAAATGGAAGATCTATAAGGGATCTAGAGTGATTGCCAGAGGTTGTAAAAGTGATACTTTGTATCCTCTCCATGTATCAAGTGTAAGTGATCATGTTGTTGCCGTGACCGAGCAGCCAAGCATTTCTTTGTGGCATGGCCGGTTGGGACACATGAGTCAAACTAGAATGAAAGTGCTTTCTTGTTTGGGTTACTTGCCTTGTCTTCGTTATGCTAATTTTGAGCATTGTGATCATTGTATTTATGGTAAACATGCACAGACATCTCATAAAAAGTCGCTTTCTTTGAAATCTTCTCCTCTAGAGTTAGTACATTCAGATGTATGTCACATGCCAGGATTATCTTTAGGGGAGAATAAATATTTTGTCACCTTTGTCGATGACGCTACACGAAAGGTATGGGTTTATCCTATCCGTAGCAAAGATGAAGTGCTTGTTGACAAGTTCAAAAAATTCTTGGCATTGATTGAAAATCAAACTAACAAGACACTCAAGTGACTTCGCTCTGATAATAGTGGGGAATATGTGTCCAAGGCCTTTTAGGCATTTTGTCACAGCAAAGGGATTAAGAGGAAGCTCACTGCCCCTCATAATATTCCCCAAAATGGAGTTGCAAAGAGTATGAAACATACCATACAGGATAAGCTCCGTACGATGTTGTCTCATGCTACATTACCCCATGGTTTTTTAGCAGAGGCTGTTATGACAACCGTACACTTGATTAATCAGTCACCAAACAGGTCTTTGGGGGGGGAGGGGTTCCCCAAGAAGTGTGATCGGGCAAGCCACCTTCATATGCTCACCTGAAAGTGTTTGACTGCGAGGCTTTTGAGCACATTCGTAAAGAAAAACGCAGCAAACTTGAGCCAAAGTCCTATAAATGCATTTTCCTAGGATATGGTGACGAGGGTGAAATGGGGTATAGATTATGGGATCCCGAGAAAAGCTAAGTAGTACACAGCAATGATGTTATCTTCCAGGAAGATCACATGCATAAACAGCCCGAAAAGACTGAGGAGGTCCATAGGGTTGTATTTTGCAAAGAAATACCTTTTGGACAGCAAAATGTGCCTACTGTGCAGCAGCAAATACCTACTGTAAATAAACCTGTAAATGCAGAAAATAATGCTGGAAATAATCAGCCAGCTATTGACCATGATAATGAGCCACTACATGTGCAGGAACAGCCAGGACAATAAGCTGTTAATGCTGATTTGCAGGCTGAAATGCCAGGACAGCAAGTTAAAAATGCTCAACAGCCAGCAAACAATGATCATTGGGTTAGGAGATCGTCTAGGGCTACTAGACCACCTGATAGATTTATTCTTGGTGCAAACAATGTGGCTGATTATGTCATGTTGACAGACTATGGTGAACTGTCTTGCTTCAAGGAAGCAATGGATAGACACGACAGCAAGAAATGGTATAAAGCCATGTTGTCAGAGATGGAATCTCTTGAAAAAAATGGCACTTGGGACTTGGTGCAGTTGCCTAAAGGGCAAAAAACCCTTCCATGTAAATGGGTTTACAAGATGACGGTCACTTCTTGTTCCTCACCAAAGTACAAAGCAAGATTGGTTGCGAAGGGGTACAAGCAGGAACATGGAATTGACTTCGATGAGATCTTCTTTCCTGTAGTCAAGATGACTACATTGAGAACCATTTTGGGCTTGGTTGCAGCTGAAGATATGGAGCTCATACAGATGGATGTAAAGACTGCATTCTTACATGGTGATCTGCATGAAGAGATATATATGCTACAGCCTGAAGGTTTTGTGGAAAAAGGGATGAGAAGATTGTATGTAAACTTAAAAGGAGTTTGTATGGGTTGAAACAAGCACCAAGAGAATGGTATCATAAATTTGATACATTTATGCAATCTCAAGGTTTTCATAGAAGTCAAGTGAATCACTGCTTGTACACTAAGAAGGCAGCAAGTGGCAGCCTGATTATCTTGGTTCTATATATTGATGACATACTGATTGCTAACAGGGATACTCATGCCTTGGATTCACTGAAGCAAAGTCTTCATGAAGAATCTTGGTGATGCAAATCACATTCTTGGCATGCGAATACTCAAAGATAGATCAAAAGGCTTACTCTATCTATCTCAGCAGGAGTATGTCTCCAAGGTTTTGCAACATTTCAAAATGGAGGGGGGGGAAACAATTGGGGTTCCATTGAATCCATATATGAAACTCAGTGCAGAGAACACCCCTACGTTTGATGATGAGAAGGCTGAAATGACCAAGATACCATATGCTTCAACTGTTGGCAGTTTGATGTATGTTATGGTTTCACACGTCATGACATTGCCTTTGCAGTGGGAGTGGTTAGCAGATACATGGCAAACCCTGGCAAAAAGCATTGGGATGCAGTGAAAGGAATTATGAGATACCTCAAAGGCACAAAAGAGTTGTGCATCTGCTTTGGAAAGAAGAAGGCATCTATTGTTGGCTTTACGGATGCAGACTATGCTGGTCATGCGGATTGCAAAAAGTCCACTTCTGGGTATGTGTTTACTTTCACAGGAGGAGCAGTCTCTTGGATCTCCAAGCTACAAAAGTATGTTGCATTGTCTACTACAGAGACAGAGTATGTAGCTGCCACTAAGGCATGCAAGGAGGCTTTATGGTTTTCACGTATGGTGGGAGAGCTTGGCATCACAGAGTTACATGTTCTCCATTGTGATAGTCAGAGTGCTATCATGCTAGCACGAAATCCTATCTTTCATGCAAAGACAAAGCACATACAGGTGAAGTACCACTTGATTAGAGATGTACTTGACAGCAAGAGCATTGAGCTTGTCAAAGTGCATACAAATGATAATCCTGCAAACCTTCTCACGAAGGGTCTTCCAACAGAGCGGTTTGCTCATTTTGCTGACAGATGATGCGAGTTGGATAGATATATGTATTTCAGCTTTGTACATACCTAGACTTAGCTGATTCTTTTCTCCTCTGAAGGCACATTGCCTTTAGGTAGGAGGTTGTTGGAAATTAACGCCCTCCTCGTGCCTTTAAATGTGCTCGGTGTGAACACACCCTTAGCACTTGTACTTACACATATATATCTATCTAAAATCTAAAGTGGTACACTCGTCATTGTACCCAAAAATCGTGCACACTCTCTAGTTTGCTCTCTCTCACTCTTTTTGTCTCTCCGCACATAAGAAACAACGACTATCTCGATCTTTGTGCCTCCCGATCACTACACAGAGTGGTAGTCGCTCCCCTTCCTCCAATTTGAGGTGGCTCGAGCATCAACTCCAAAGGCTTCCGATGCTACGTTGATGGCCCCACACCCCTGTGAATGGATTGTTGGCAATGGTGCCTCTCGATACACGACTCTTTCTAGAGGTGTTGCCCATTTACAGCCTTTGCATGGGCAGATTCTCATTCGAGATAGCTCTTCTGTTTTCATACAAGGAGTGACATGCGACTGATTCCAGATGGACAAGGTGATAATCATACATCCAAAGTGCTTTATGTATCAGTCTCGAATTACCATTTTCTTTCTATACACAAGATTTGTACTCTTGTGCCTGTTGGTTGAGTTTAATACAAATTCTTTCAGGATTCTTGATCTGGATCAAGAAATGTGCTTTCTACAAGTTATGAGAAGAATGGAGTCTACAAATTGAGATCTCCTTCTGCCTTGACTTCTCTTCTTCTTACTTCACAAACACAATCCAAGCTTTGGCATGTTTGGTTTGCCCACCCCAATTATGACAGCATCATGATGCCATTCCCAACAAGGCTTCGAGGCGGTCTTCAGCACCCCTGGAGCTTATTTCTACAGATCTTTGTGGACCTATGCAGACCAAGCCCCTTAAGGGGAGTTTG
Source organism: Lygodium microphyllum (assembly GCF_053477565.2). Classification (NCBI taxonomy): domain Eukaryota; kingdom Viridiplantae; phylum Streptophyta; class Polypodiopsida; order Schizaeales; family Lygodiaceae; genus Lygodium; species Lygodium microphyllum. The sequence goes on along the minus strand of NC_141135.1, from coordinate 35,107,107 downwards.
TATTTCATGCTTATTGTTGACTATTTTAGCAGGATGCTATAAGCGTACTTCTTGACACTGAAGTCAAAGGCCTTCTCCAACTTCAAGGATTGGTTGCTCTTTGAGGAGAACCAATCAAGCTCGAAGCTAAAGACCTTGCGGTCAAACAAGGAAGAAGAGTTCATGTCTAACTAGATTTTGTGCAGATCGTAGTATTCACTAAGAGTTTGCAAACACAAACACACCTCAAGAGAACGGCATATTGGAGCAAAAGAACAAGGGTGTGATCAAGATGGCTCGCACCATGATGGAGCATCGTCAAATACCTCAGTGCCTATGGGCCGTATCTATGAGTCGAGGCTGTGGCTACTGCTGTCCACGTTCTCAATCGGTCATCTACTTCAACCGTGGTCAATATGATCCCTTATGAGGCTTATTTTGGAGCTAAGCTAGATGTTTCTTATTTCATGACCTTTGGATGTGACATCTATGTTCATATCCCGAAGACTCAGTGAGACAAGCTTAAAGTGGCTTCGAAGAAACAGATGTTTGTGGGCTGCAGCTCGCAGTCCCAAGCCTACCGTCTGTATGATCTTGTTAAGCAAGATGTCTACACGAGTCACAATGTGCGATTTGTGGAGCTTCCAGCTTCTGAGGAAGATGAGAAGCACCCTATACTTGGAGATCCCTAAGATATTTGGGCGCCAAAGGCTGTTCCCTTGGAGACAATGTCTCTTGGGGATTCTTCTTCTTCAGATGAGGATTCTACTTCACCACCGACCACACCACTTGAGCCACCGTCGGTGGATGTTTCACAAATGGAGAGCAACAAGGAGAGGTCCATCCTCCTCCTCGTTGGACATATAATATATACTCCGTGATGCAGGGATTGAGGAGGTTCTTGAGGAGTGGCAGCCGCCGCAGAATGACTGGCATTCTTGGAGGAACCAACACATTCTACTAATCTTGTTTGTTCTGGCTATTGTCTGATGACCCGTCTCATGTAGGATAGAGAGCCTATCTCCATGAGGGAGACTTTGTAGTCACCGCATTGGAAGAAGGCTATGGAGCAGAAGTTGGATGCTATTGAGCGGAATGGCACTTGGGATCCTGTGCCTCAACCCGTTCACAGAAAGGTGATTGGTGTCAAATGGGTCTTCAAGACCAAATATGTCACGAGAACGTGAAATTTTGAGATCCTATAATCTTGTTGATAACATTTGATTAAGATACTAATTAAATATACAAGGTTGTTTAGCACATGTGATGCACATGGCAGTTATTTCATGGTAACATACCAAGGACCAGAATAATGCAGTGGGTATCAAAGGCAAAAGTTGTAATAAGTTATGCCTAACATGTAGTAGGTGGTATCCGATGTCAGATTTGGACCTAGACCAATTTATTGGCTACTAATGTCAACGGTGACATTAGAGACTAAGCATTAATTAATTAATTAATTAATGCCAATCTAAGGACTAATAACTACTCACGAATACTTAGGAGAGAAATTGGCCTAGCCAATTTAATTATTAGCTGATAAAATTATTTTTGAGCACTAGAATGATTATTAAATTAATTTTTAAAATTAATTTAATAAGTTGGATCCCATGAGAGTGGGAAAAACGTTTTGTCTCTGATGGAGTCTATTCCAATCATTGTGAGAGAGAAGAAGACTATTAGAGAGCAAGGAGAGGCTACTAATATGATTTGCAACCACCAAGGATCAGTTCTACAATAAGTGACCGCAATTTCGAGCCCTCCAAGAGCAAGTGGCAGCAACCCAAGGTCCTTCTGGTGCAAGTGACAGCATACAGGAGGGGGCAGCACTTTTTCTAGCATACCTAAGTTATAAGTGATAAGTTCCACGACTGTTTAAGCAAGGCAGCAGCAGTTTTTCAGTGTTTCTCGCGATAAAACTTTGAAATTTCTCTCTCTGCATTATTCTCTCTCATTCCCCAACCATTTCTCAAGTTATCTTAGCATTTTTCAACAGTTTGAGGCATCAAAGGAAGAGACTTCAATCAATATTTGTTATAAACCCTAATTTACAGCAAAAATTAGAGTTTTGACAAGTGCCTGCCAATATGAGATTTGGGGCTGAATTTGTCTTTCAAGGAGCAAGGTGAAGGCCAACCCCAAGCAAACCAAGGGGCAAATTGGTTTGGAGGCTTGCTGGTTAGTTTTGACAACAAGGAACTTGGATTAGCAAAGGAGATCAGAGGATCTCAACTATACTCCTTCCATTTGCAATATAAGATAAAGAAATACCACAAGGAGCGTCAATTTTGGGACCAATAGGGTGTCCAATGTCCAAGACTAAAGTGATAAAGTGTGTATTTTCAGTTTATGTGAATTTTATGCTTGTTGTAATTAGTGCTAAATCAGGTTATCTACCACCCTGTACGAGGAGGAAGGTTGGTTTCATGGTTCCATTACTGTGATACCACTCAATCCCTTGATTTGGTGGAACTGAGGTACCTAATTGCAAGCCGAAACTTTGTGCTAGTGCTGATTTTTACTCTCGGCTGAGAAATTATAGCATTATGTTTTCATACACTGAGATGCAATCAAGCAGTGATGATGCCTCTCAGTATGAACATTCACATGGGAATAAAGAAAATGCAATGCGTGATCTTGGATAAGGCTCAAACCGTGGACAGCAAGCCGAAAATGTTGTTGTTGGGCAACTTGAGAGGCCTTCAAGGTATGAGGCTGACGACCAACAAAGGGAAGAGGAATTTGATAATGTTCAAAAATTAGATAAGGACAGTAGCAAATCTCTTTGTTGAATTGGCAAAGGATCCTCAATTACCCGATTTTTGAATGCTCTAAAGAAGGACAGTAAATGCAAGAAGAAGAAGACATCTTCTACACCCTTGGGACAACAAGGTGTACCAAAGGTAATGCCAAACCCTTCATTTGAAGCTCCCAAAGATGCTAATGAAGCTTAACAGTTGGTACCTATGAGGGAAGGCATGCATATGTAAGGCCAACTTGGAAGTGCCAATCCAATGCTTTTTGGATAGCAAGGCATGCATGTAATGATTGGGTAACTAGGGTACTTTGGTAGTGGCACTAGTTTCCAAGCTATGGTGAATCAAGGACCGCATATGAGGGTGTATGACACTACTCCTTATGGTATGTGGCAACCAATGCCTTGTATGCAAGGCCCAATGTATTTAGGTATGGCTCGTAATATGCATAACCTTATGTATAACAATGTTGGCATGATACTAGGGCACAAAGTGGCAAGTTTAGCAACGTCTATATGCAACCCACAAGCTTCAGCATTGTTTCACCAATAGATGCAAAGTGGATGAAAGAGGACGACTTGGTAGACCATCTTTAGTTGTTGCAACTTTATCAAGATGTCTTCCAATTATAGCCGACTTCAATTTGGGCTCAATCAGGTTCAGCAAAGCAAGGGTCCGAAGCATTGCTTGATACTTAAGGGGGAGGTAGCACTTCCACTTCTCCAATTGTGGACAGCTCTCCTATGTAGTGGATCTCGGATGTATTCAACATACATCCAAGGTACTGTGTTAACAGTGTGTCTGCCATGGGGTCACTACCCAATGTACTAGTCCCTGTGAGATGTATGCAAATGAGTATGGTTGTTACCACAGCTCTAAGACTATACTTTTACATCAATTTGGGATCAGTTCATGATCAATTGGTGGGCATGAGCTTTTGCCTCAGTTTTGAGATCAAATTCTGATCCGTTTCAACTCAGTTTTTTATTAGTTTGAGAACCATTTATGATCACTTTTGGGATCAGTTTTTGCATCGATTCCAGATCAGTTTTTGCAATCAGTTAGTTTGGGGTCACATTTGCAACAATTTGTGATTAGTTCTCAAATCAGCAAATGATCAGTTTATAATCAGATTATGCTCAATTTTCAATGGTTTGCAACTGGTCCCATGGACAGCAGTGTGTTAGTAAATGCCATTGATAGTTTCAATCATGGTTTATACTAAGAATATGCTTTACCATGGTTCTGAAGCCTGAATAGTTGAGAAACATGAGTCATGGATATATCGAATGGATTTCTAACAACAGCACTCGATTGTTTTTTAGATTTATGTCATGTTTATGCTGGCTGGAAATTTTCAGCAACATTTAGGGCATGTGGCATGGTTAGACAACAATGGCTAATGTTGTGACTATCATGCCTTATGGAAATTTCAATGCAGTATGTTTTTTCTTTGGCACAATGCAATGCAATCAAGGATGTGCACAATGCAATGCAATGCAATCGAGGATATTAATCAAATGTGCAAGGTTGTTTAGCACATGTGATGCACATGGCAATTATTTCATAGTAACAGGTCAAGGACCCCAATGATGCAGCAGGTGTCAAAGGCAAAAGTTGTAAGAAGTTATATCTAACAGATACTAGGTAGTACTCGATGTCAAATTTGGACCTAGACTAATTTATTGGCCACTAATCCCAACGGCGACATTAGAGACTAGGTATTAATTTGTTAATTAATGCCAATCTAAGAGTCAATCATTACTCAATGATACTTGGGAGACAATTTAGCCTGGCCAATTTAATTATTGGTTAGCGAAATTAATCTTTTGAGCACTAGAATAATTAGTAAATTAATATTCTGAAAATTAATCTATTAAGTTAGATAATGCTAGAAAATGAGATTAAAAGGCTGCCACTTGTTTGGTAAAACTTGCCCATGCAAGTAAAGGAAACGTTTTTAGGGCTGGAGAAGTCTATTCCAACCATTGTGAGGGAGAAAGAGACTGTTAGAGAGCAAGTAGAGATTGTTGATGTGGTTTACAACCACCAGGGGTCAGTCCTACAGGAAGTGACAACAATTTGGAGCCCTCCAAGAGCAAATGACAACATACAAGAGAGGGGGATGTGTGGTCAAAATTGAGTATCTAGGACTTGAATTCCAACTACTAAAATTGAGAAATTTCAAGAAGATCCAGGAGGCCAACCAGCCAATATGAGATTTGGGGCTGAATTTATCTTTCAAGGAACACGGTGAAGACCAATCCCCAAGCAAACCAAGGGGCAAATTGGTTTGAAGGCTTGCTGGTCAGTTTTGACAAGAGCCACTTGGATTAGCAAAGGAGATCAGAGGATCTTAGTTGTACTCCTTGCATTTGTAATATAAGATAAAGAAATACCACAATAGGTGCCAAGTTTAGGGCCAACAAGATTTTCAATGTCCAAGATTAAAGTGGTAAAGTGCATATTTTTTATTTATGCGAATTTTATGCTTGCTATAATTAGTGCTAAATCAGGTTATCTACCACCCTATCCGAGGAGGAAGGCTCGTTTCAAAATATCACAGTGATGGTACTCTGGATAAGCACAAGGCACGGCTCATTGCAAAGGGTTACATACAACGGCCAAGGGTGGATTTCCATGACACCTTTGTACCTACAGCTTGTCAGAAGAAGTGCAGCAATGGAAGCATAAACATGTGCTGAAATAAATTGTTGAACACAAGACAAAAGAAAGAGATAACACAATACAAATGAGAACTCAAATGTATGCTTGGGAAATGGAATCCATATACCAAGACATAGGACAGTACAAATACAATGTGAGTCACCGGCTATGGAGGCACACGCACCTGCTCTCTCTCCCCAGAAACTGTCAAGTGATCAATGAATGTGGAGGAGGGAGCCTAACAATAAATAGGCCAAATAAATGCCTAAAATATGACTGGTCGACCAGCATTAAATGTTGGCTGACTGACAGCAAATAATGCCTAAACCACAATAGACAATGGCAAATAAAATGCCTAAATAATCTCTAAGCCCAGCCTACTATACCACAAGTGCAATCTCAATCATGAACTGACTAATCTACTAATATCCTCTCTCAGATCATGGGTGATCTGATACAATACAATATACGGTGATAAGTCGCATCATAGTACATACAACAATGTCCATCAGAGTAAAACCATGGATACCCAAGTAGTGGGTGTGCAAGCCACCACGTGCCTCGGAGAGAACCTAATGTCGATGTCGATCATACCAACTCCTGAAGATAGAGAAGATCATAGCAGCTCTCAATGTCTGTCAACATTGCCTCTAATGTAGCATACATGACCATCCTGTCACCAATGCCGCAACGCATAAATGACCATGGATTCCCCTTCTTTGGCCGGACCGCCAAAGTGTCCCCTCATGTGAGCTCCAGACGAAAGCCACCCGCTCTCTGTCAAGTAACCAGGCCATCATGAACCTGGATGTCAATCTTAGCTCCATGATTTGTACCTGCCAGACTTCGGTCGATGCGTCAAGGATGTCCCGCTCTCGATCATGTGCATCCGTATAGAAATATAGATGAGGCACGGTTGCCCATCTCACCACCCTCTCACACTCCCTCTCTGGCACTAGAGAGTCGTGAGGGATGACCTCATTACCACTAGAAAGCAGCTGAGGAAGGGACCACCAAGCCCTTCCCACAATCCGAAAAAGAGGATCCCTTTCATGCCTTGGACTTCGCCTTTGGCCAGAGAAGCTAGGTCAAAATCTCAAGCAGATAATGACTCGTCGGAGGAGTCCGCATCCCACTTCGTCTTTTGCTCCTTTTTCTTCCTGGAAGCCACTAACTCTTTGTAATCCTTCCTTAAATGACCTTTCTTGCCACAGTAGTAACACTGGGCCTTCGACTTTTTCATCTTCGAACCCCTCTTTGAAGTGGCAAGAGCCTCACTTGAACCTCCATAATGTGACGGAAGTCTCCCCTGTAGTCGCAAAGTAGCCTCATGCTCAAGTAGCATCCAGGACATATGAAGAAAACTGACAGGAGTGGTAGATGTTTGCGCTCGTAAAGCATTCGCCACTTCATCAAACTCCCGAGGAAGCTTGTAGAGTACCGTACCAACAAGATGTGCCTCTGATAGGGCAGACTAGTGCAAAGCTGGTCCTGGGGTTGGGTAACTCGAAGTAAGAAGGATTGAATCGTATCTTTCGGTTCAAACTTCAGTTGCTGGAGCTGGCCATAGAGAGTAACGGCCCGCATGGTGGAAGAAGCCTCGTACATCAACTGCAACTTCGACCATACTTCTAAAGCTATCGTACAAGAGGTGACTGCCGGTAGGACTTCTTTGGAAATACACCGAAGTAATGCCGAATAAGCACGGGCATCACCCGAATCCCATGTAAGCACTGCCTCTTCATGGTTGTGTTCATCAAAATCAAATGGAACAAGAGAAGGTTGTTGAGGACATGCCATATAGCTCCGCCAACCACGTACCATAACCGCTTCTGGATAAACCAAGCCTTCATCACCGCACTCCACGTGTAATAATCAGGTCCATGGAGCTTGTCATCAGTGGATGTGCATGGAGGAGCCATCTGGAGAGGATTTAGAAAATAAGTAGAGAAAAGAAGGGATTGGGAGAGGGAACACAGCCAAACCACGAGCACATACTACAAAAAGCAAGAGTTCACATGCAGTATAACCCAAAATCCGATCAAAATAAGACAAAAGCTGCTGTAAAAAGTCAAGAAATCAATCAAAAACTGCCAAAAACAGCAAAAACGGCCTAATAATGCAAGCACCCAGCCAGGAGGAGATGCATAGGCACCAAAACGCAAGCTGAAATGGACATGCAGGCTGTACAGATGTTGATATCAGCAAAAAACGCAGGCAAAACTGGTCGCCTAATTGAAGCAGCAGCCGCCAAATCAACAAAGGGAAAAACAGTCTTGAAATCAACAAGAAAACACAGCAGAAACACAAATCCTGAAATTTGATACCATGTCAGAAGTGGTGTAGCAATGGAAGCATAAACATGTGCTGAAATAAACTACTGAACATAAGACAAAAGAAAGAGATAACACAATACAGATGAGAACTCAGATGTATGCTCGGGAAATAGAATCCATATACCAAGACATGAGACAGTACAGATACAATGCGAGTCACCGGCTGTGGAGGCACTGGAACCTGCTCCCTCTCCCCAAAAACTGTCAAGTGATGAATGAATGTGGAGTAGGGAGGCTGACAATAAAATAGGCCTCCTAGCTTTTTCTAGACCTATTTATTGTCCTCTATGGCCTCTATGGCCTCAAATAGGCTCAACATGCTTGGAACGAGAAGATATACTCCTTCCCCCAACAATGATTGAGGTATCGACGCTCCATGGCCCATCCCCAACTTTATGTCTACATTTTAGAGAGGGCACATGCTTTGTTTATGCTCTATGTGGATGATTTGATTTTGACAAGTGATCATGTACAGATGGTCGAGGCAACCAAGGCGGCACTTCATGAGAAGTTCGAGATGACAGACATGGGGCTTCTCCATTTCTTCTTAGGGCACGAAATCTATCAAACTCAGCTAGGAATCTTCATCTCCCAATAGCGGTATGTGCAGGAGCTCTTGCCGACATTTGAGACAGCGAGATGCAAGTTCCTATTGACTCCTATGGATCCAAACTGGAAGGCCACAATCTATGTTGTTCACCTTTGGCGAATACTACCCATTACATGCAACTTATTGGGTCCTTGATTTGGCTTCCAAACACTCCTCCTAATTTGTGTTATGTTGTAGGTTTGTTGGCCAGATTCATGACTAAACCCAAAGAGGTATATTGGCAGGCTACTTTGAGGGTTTTGCGGTTCCTGAGGGGGACCCCCGATCTCAAGATCTTGAATCCAAGAGGTACAAATGGCTCAAGCCTTGTGCTTACAAGTTGGAGCGATTCAAATTGGAATGGCGATGTGGACCACAGGAGATCCATGACCGGTTATTGCTTTACCTTGGGTGCAAGTGTTGTTTCATGGAGCAATAAGAAGCAACCCACGATTGCCTTATCTTCGATTGAGGCGGGGTATCGAGCAGCATCTTCCATCATATGCGAGACAGTGTGGCTTTAGAGGTTATTGGAGAAGCTTGGCTGCCAACCGACAAGTCCTACCACACTTCATTGCAACAATGGAAGTTGGCATAGCCTTGGCCTGGAACCCAATGTTTCATGCTAGGACGAAGCACATTGAAATCCAATACCATTTCATTTGGGAGAAGCTTCTGGATGTGACTATCGATGTGGTTTCCAACAAGATAGAGGACAACTTGGCAGATTTGTTTATGAAGCCGCTTCCCCAACCTTTACTCTGACAGCATTCCAGATCCCTCAGCCTCATGCCATGCCCAAGATCTGAGGGGGTGGTCATCCCCTGGACACACGTATTCATGCATTCAAGAGCAGTTTGTTAGAGATTGTGTGCTGAGTACCACGTGGTAGCACGGGACAATTTTGCACGTGCAACAGTCGGACGGGCCATGTTAGCAGTCGCATTTACTGCAGACCAAATCGCAATGATAACATGGCAATTTGCCATTTTCGATAGTGACGGCATGCAAGTTTTTTACCTTTTTCGACAAGTTTTTATGCAGTCGGCCAAATCTAGCATAGGTCGGTCGATTTGGCAAGCCAACTGCTATTTAGGCTGGCCCATATTTACTGCTATAAATAGCAAATGTTCAGTACACATTCAGATACTTCTGATTGCAGATTACAGGCTAAGACCGTGCAGAGATTGTGCTGACTGCTGCAGACTTCAACATGTACAGCAAGGTGACAGCATCAAGGTGTACATAACGGTATTCCTTATTCAACATTCTTCCTATTGCAAATCTGTGTTCTTCTGTCTCTTTCTCTCTCTCTCCTCTCCCTGTTCACTCTATCTCTTAGTTTCTCTCTCTCTCCTCTCCCTGTTCACTCTATCTCTTAGTCTTGGTCATACGCTTCAGCACCACTGCACTCTGACAGATATATCATCATGTTCGTTTGTGTCTACTAGAAGTTTGACCAACCTTCAATATCAAGAAAAAAAAACTTCTTTAAATTTTTTCACAGAAGAGCATTGCTAGAAAATTGTTGCAACACTAAATAATGTAATGATGGTGCTTTCTTGATGCTCTTATCGGGTATTCGATAGCAGCAACTTTGAAAGTGAAAACTTTAATCCATGCAATACCAGCACATTTGATGATTTCCGGCAGACCCTCCCTCCTCTTTAAATAAGGCCTTAGCAATCAAACCCAGAAATGCTCATTTTGCATTACCTCAATATCAGCAAAAGCGATTTCTGGCTCAATCATCCAGAACTCTGCTAAATGGCGAGTTGTATGAGAATTTTCTGCTCTAAAAGTAGGGCCGAATGTGTAGACATTGCTGAGCCCACAAGCATAGGTCTCTACCTGTAGCTGACCAGATACTGTGAGATAAGCTTGCCTTGCAAAAAAGTCATAAGAGTAATCAATGTGTCCCTCCTTCATTGGAAGGCCAGGCTTCAGCTTGCAGCGCTCTTCAAGATGCACCAACCGTTCCTTTGCTTTATTGAGCTTCTGAACAGCGGCTGCAATAGCATCCTTCTTGCCTTCCTTTTTTAACTCTCTCACAGCTTCACCTTCAACCAGTACATCATTCTTAGCAGCTTCTAGCTCAGCGTCTGAAGGTGGTGGATTAACTTTAGCTTCATTTTCCCTCTTTTCTGCCTCAGTGAATAGGGCTGTGACTTGGAACATCTCCCCAGCTCCTTCACAGTCACTTGTTGTAATGATAGGTGTATGAACATACAGAAAGCCATGCTGCTGGAAAAATGTATGAATAGCAAATCCAAGAGCATTCCGTATCCGTGCAACAGCTGAAATCTGCATGCATAACAACAGAGGGTATGAACAACAAATGATTCCAAACCAGACTCCACTGCCCAACAAAAATTACCACAGGTTCGCTATTGGCTCCCATACCGTATTAGTACGAGCACGAAGATGAAGGTAGTTTCTCAAATACTCCAAAGAAAGCCTAGTCTTTGCAATAGGATAAGTAGACGCATTGCAAAGTCCCAACTCCAAAACTTTGGTTACTTTGAACTCCACCACCTGCTTTGCTTCCTCAGGTGGTTTCTTCAACTCCCCCGCAACCAAAATACATGTTCCTGTTGGCGTAAGCTGGTTCAGAGGTGCTACAGATGCCTCAACAAGAACCTGAAACATAATCAGATACATGCTCAGATCTATTTACCACAATTATGTTGGATATTCTCTTCTCCCCCCCCCCCCCCCCCTTTTTTTTCTGTGTGTGTGTGTGTGTGTGTGAAGTTTCTCTCTGTGAAATTCCCCTCTCTCATCATTTATAGCGAAAGAATGTTGTAAGTGGCATGTATACAAACTTGGAGATTGGCAGGGCATGATCCATCATTCACTTCAAGAAAGGCAAATGTACCCTTGCCCTGCTCCCGACCAGTCTTAACCCAACCTCCTATAACCATATGTTGACCGATCAGGCCAACACCACGATCTTTGCGTCCCAAAATTGATTTGATCAAAACCCGTTTAGAGTACTTTGATTGCAAGCATTCATCCCCATCTACAGAAAGTCCATGAAGCTCAGAAGAAAGTATGTCATCATTTCCCATTGTGTCACCTAACAAGACAAAGAACATCATTCTCTTGTAGTGAGTAGTCAGCAAAAGCTAGTAAGCATTTCAAGTCTGAAAATATCAACATTGTACTACTAACCATAAAAAGTTCAAGTAAAAAGCATATCAGTCTCATATCACTACCTAACGAAAATCTAGAAATTATGAAACCTCTTGTTTATAAGTTATTAACATTCTCATAATGTACAACAAATCCGAAACTATACACACAGTTCTGACTGAAACTGGTCCCAAGTAAGAGATTCTGCAAATGCTAATGATTTCTTTGAAACTATGTTTGTTCATCCATAGCCCAAAGTAGCAGTTTATCACCATCATAACAAAAATACGAACTCAAAGAAAGACTGGACTTGATTCAGAATACATGTGCATGTTCTTCCACTGTAACCAATGTGCATTCTTGAAGTGGAAATTTAATTTGCATCATGAGCAGATCAAGCCCTAGAGAATTAGTATCATAGTTGAGCATCTTGCAGTTCATTAGTATTAAGTGCACAACACTAGCCTGGTTTATCTAAAATAGCCAATTCACCCAGTTTCTCTCTAGAACAGCCTACCACACCCAAATAGTAACACCTATTTTGGGAGTGTGAGAATGTGCAGATGATTTGAATCCAGAAAGGGAAAGTGTGAACATCGACAGAAGAAACAAAAACTAGAACATAAGATCATAGAATAAATAGCAGTGGAATCCATAAGATGAAGTACGAGATGTACAATACAATACCATTAGGGTACCGGCGCAATGATGACCAGCAGTAGTGCCTCCAGTCTACTAGAATTTGCCAATTCTATGGGCAGTGCCCAATGTTTTAGTTGTTTGGCTTGTAGTGTGAACATAACTACATTAATAAGTTGTGTTACCACTTCTAGAGGTAGTTCTAGAGTTTTAACTTGGGTTAAGTTAGGGGTTTGGTCTACCTTAGACCTAAGGTTGTACTTTATCACTTTCAGTTCAGCGAGTACAATCTATTGTTTTTTCAGCTCACGCCATAGGAACAAGGAACAGCTGTCCCGCGGCCCGAGAACGGCCATGCCAAACGAATGTGCTGAAGGGGACGCAGAAATGGGACAAGGACTATCCCCTTTCATGTCGATAACAGCCATCACCCCATCTTAACCGTCCCCTACCTCATCCCCTTCTCACATCCCCTATTAGGGGACCTTTTTTGGGGGGGGTTGCTTGGTGGGGTCTTTAGGGGGCTGATTTTTTTGTGGGTTTTTTTTATGGGCGAGTTTTTCAGACTTCTTTCAAGGACTTCCCCTTTCATCACACATACACATAATGTCCCCTGTCCCATCCATAATAGCTGTCCCCCCATCTCGACCATCCCCTACCCCGTCCCCTTGTCACGTCCCCTATTAGGGGACCTTTTTTGGGGGGGGTTTGCTTGGTGGGGTCTGCGGGCGGGTGGTTCTTTTGTGGGTTTTTTTAATGGGTGAGTTTTTCAAACTTCTTCCAAGGACTTCCCCTTTTATTGCACATACACATACAAAATCAGCATACTCTTGTATGAAGTCATTTCAAATCAGCGCACATTGTACACACATGCAGTTTTTCTACAATGGAAAATACATGTATGCATGCATGCACATGCATATGTTCTTTGGTAGTATATATTCACCCACACATCCACCCACCACATCACATGTATACATTTTGAAATGCTATTTATGTATGCCATTCCACCCCCTGTCCCCATTTCTTGACCCCATCCCCCATTCCATGTTTACTATTGCTCTCTCTCTCTCTCTCTCTCTCTCTCTCTCTCTCTCTCTCTCTCTCTCAACATTTGGTATCACAGCTATATAGGTGGGGTCCGTCTCTCCGGAGCTCAGCCGATGCCACCCACGCGAAGTCTACTCACCCGACGAAGGAAGAGGAGTTACTGTTTTGGAAGAGAAGTTGTTTTGGAGGAGGTGTTATTGCTGGTTTCAGCCTACGCACTGTCCTGTACACAATCTTACACACAGCCCTATGCATACACAGCCTCTCTCAACCTTGTTTGTGATATTCTCAACCCTACCCGCCATTTTCTCAATCTTGCTTGCCATTTTCTCAACCCTGCCCACCATTTTCTATAAATCTGGAAAAAAAAATGCAAAACCCCTAATTTTTTAAATTTGGGGGTTTTCAAAAACTTTTGCAATTTCTCATTCATCTTACACATCTCATCCCCAATTTCAAAAATTTTCAATTTCTTACACTCAATGCCAAGAAGGGTTTTCAACCAACTTTTTCAATTTCTAAAATTTCTTCGAGAAAATGTGGGGGCTTTTTCCAATTCGAGCTCCCATGTGTGAATCTCTCACCGAAATTGCAAAGATTGCAAAATTTCTTCAACATCAATGCAAGAATTTCGGAACTCTTTCAATTCTTGCGCGTCTGACCCACATCCCCAAGTGCCTTGAAGTTGCTAGTTGCTGTGGATATACATCCCAAGGCAACACTCCATCAGATTTCAAGCTATAAGTATAAATCTCTGAAATTTCTCAAAAAAATTTCATCAAGATTTGGGGCTTTTGCATGGTACGCATCCCACAGCACTAAACACACATGGCATATACATTATATTGCTATTTATGTAACATTGGGTAAAGAAATATCTATAAATCTGAAAACTGCAATGAAAATTTGGGAATCTTCAACATTAAGTTGCTGCATTTAATGTTGGGCATGCATATCGAGGCTTATGCAGTTGTACATTACTAAATTGCTGTAAATTGCAGTTTGGGCATGTTTTTCAAGAAGAGAGACAACTTTGATAGTTTTGCACTTGCTTTAGTATCCCTTGTTGGAATTTTGGTACTCAGTTAAGTGCACTTTTCACACTTTGTCTTGGAAGTGTTTGGCTGCTCAATTTGTGCAAAATTACAGCAATATCAAATCACGAAACCCGATATCAAAGCAACATTTTGGGAGTCCTCACACAGGAGGACAAGCTACATGGCACCCATTATCCCCTAATGAGTTTTATGGTGCACAATCTCCTTCTTGCAAAGGATTCTAGGATTATGTTACAAGTGATTTACCAAGACCAAGTGAGCTTGCTCTTCAAACACCTCAACGTGGTGCTAGAGAACAGTCAGCTACTCTTGTTGTTGCTCCAGTTACTGCCCTTGCTCCTCCTCCACCATATCAAAAGAGATGGGACTCCACAAATGCACAAGCTTTGTCACTGATTGCCTTGTTGGTGAAGAAACCCATCATACCTCATATACACTCATCAAGACCTCCAAGGCAGCTTGGGCTATTTTGGAGCGCATGTTTGCAACTCGTAATGAAGCTAGAATCTCTTACTTACACAGAGAACTGGCTAAAGCACATATAGATGAGGGTGACAGCATGATTGATCACCTCACACACTTACAGATATCTGTGAGCACCTATTGAATATTGATGGGGTTATTATGGATTCAAAAATGGAGAATGTCACTCCCTAAGTCTTATCTTGGATTCCACAAGTCATCAAGTCTTATCTTGAATATTGATGGGGTTATTATGGATTCATTTTATTTTATTTTTTGGAGGGGGGGGGGGGGGGGGGGGGGGTGGTGGATGTTAGCAGATATGTCAACTCATGTGTGAGTCTGACTACAAAGGCTTGGGCACATTATTTAGGTTAATCAAGCATTTTGTATTGTGTCATTTTCTAGTCGTATTGGGCATTTAGTGCTGGTCGACCAGCATTAAATGCTGGCCGACCTGACATATTTTATGGTATTATTTGTGCCTATTTATTCTGGGCTCCTCCTCCTCCTCATTTGGTCAGTTCACCATCTCGAGTTCCCGTGGAGAGAGGAGCAGGTGCCAATGACTCACTGTTGTATGCGACAGTCTCGCGTCTGATATATGGATTCCATTTCGTGAGCATATATCTGAGTTCTCATCTGTATTGTGTCTTTCTTTCCCTTTCTCTTTTGTCTTGTGTTTCAGCAGTTTATTACAGCTTATGTTTATGCTTCCATCACTGCACCACTTCTGACATGGTATCAGATTTCAAGATTTGTGCTCCTATGTTTTCTTGCTGATTTCAAGACTGTTTTCACCCTTGCTGATCAGGTGACTGCTGCTCCATACAAGCAACCTGTTTTACCTACGTTTTTTGCAGATTTTGTTAGACAGTGTCATTTCCTGGACAGTCGGCACGCCAGCAGTCGGACAGCAAAGCAGTACAGCCAAAGTGCATGCCCAAAGGATGCCTCGTCAACTGGTCGGACAGGGTGCCACGTGGCACAGTTTTTGCAGTCGGCTGCATTAAATGCAGCCGACCTGGTGCTGGGAATTTCCTATTTTCAGCTATTTATAGCTGGTTTTGTGGCACACTCCAGCATTCATTATTTCAGATTTTCTGATCTTGAGATCTGTTGGCTGAGACAAACTGTGCTCGGGCTGATGGAGATTGAGGTCATCAAGTCGGATACATACACAGATATTTCCTCTGCCCCCTTGTGTATTTCTGCACTCTTATACAGCATACTACACTGCAGATTTTCTGCAGATTTTCTACGTTTATAGTCTCCTTTTCTCTCTCTCTCTCTCTCTCCTCTCTGTGTTCACTCTCTCTGTCTTTGTCCTACGCTTCTGCATCGCTGCACTTTGACATGGTATCAGAGCGGTGAAGATGGACTGACTGAGGGCTGAACCTATCTGACGAGGAGATTTCAGCGCGACACAAGGCTGCGTTTCCAGGATTCGAGGGCGAGCAGGAGGGCAGCGCATCGGATCAAGGCTGAAGCGAGAGTGGGCGTGCAGAAAGGAGTCTAATCGGCGAATTTGCTGCACGTTATTGCTATTCGAAGGGGAGGAAGGCTGCGTTTGAGGCCTTCCATTGCAGATTTTACATTTTCATCACCTCCGGCAGGTGAAGAAGGTTTGGGCAGCGGAGGAACCAGCCCTAGAAGGCTGCATTTTCACAGTCAGAGGGGGCTGATTTTGCGTTTATACAAGTATTGCAGGTTAACATGTCTATAGAGACTGATTTGGAGTTCCAAGCGACCATGGACAGGAAGGTGCCTATCCTACCAGCTCTTCCATCGGATCAAAAGCTTGATGGTAACAATTATCGCATCTAGCGGGTAATGATGTTGGCCATTTTGGAGTCCTATGATTTGGCGGAACCGGTTATGGAGGAGATTAACAGGCCCTCAGTGAGGGATGAATCCAAACTCTCTTCCAATGCTCATGCGGAGTTGACCAAGGCCCAGTCTCATTGACACAAACTAAATGCCAGGATTCGATCTTTTCTGTTTTTGTCTTGCACCACAGCTGTGATAGCTCACCTCCAGCACTTGACGGTGGCTCGTGACATATGGCTAAAGCTCGACTAGATGTACAACCGGATGACCCTGATGAAGAGGGTTTCTTTGGAGGTGCAGATGCGAACTTTGTCCATGAATAAGTCTTCTTCGCTTCAGGAACACATCAACAAGCTTCAGCAGCTTCAGATGTAGATTCAAAATGCGGGGAAGCCTATTTCCTCCGAAGACATGGCGATCACTTTACTATCCCAGTTGCCGCCATGATTAGGTACTTTTTATTCCCCTCTTATTGCATCAGGGCGGGAGTCGACTCTTCAGTGGGAAGAGTTGGTTCCTATGGTCTTGGACCAGGAGGAACAATTGAAGGGATAGAATGCTTCCAAATCAGAGGCATTGGTTGGTCAAGCCTCTCAGAAGAAGGGGAAGGACCAAAAGAAGGAGGACAATAAATCCAAGACGGACAAGGAGAAGGAATTGGCTTGCCATATTTGTGGAAAGACCGGTCACTGGAAGAAGGATTGCCCCGATAAAGACAAAAAGGATACCAAGAAGAGTGCCTCACGGCACATGACTCCTTCCGTTGGTGTTGCCCATTTGCGACCTTCTCGTGGGCAGATTCTCATGGAGACAGCTCTTTTGTATCTATTGCTGTGCGGGGTGAGATGCAGCTGCCTCCAGATGGACGTGGTCGTACCCACACCTCTGAGGTGTTGCATGTGCCAGGATTGGGATATCATTTACTTTCGGTCCATACGATTTGTGCTCTTGGCCTCTTGGTGGAGTTTCACAGTGATACTGTTCGAGTCCTTGATCGTGGATCGAGGAAGGTTCTCTCTGCAGGGTATGAGGAGAATGGCGTCTACAAATTGAAGTCTTCTTCAGCTCTTACTTCTCTTCTTCTTACTTCTCAAACACAGTCCGAGTTATGGCATGCTCGGTTTGGCCACCTGAACTACGAGTACCTTCAGAAGGCATCACGAGGGTTGTTTGTCTAAGGCTTGCCGAACATAGTGGTGAGCCATCAGCCATGTGTCTCCTGCATTCATGGGAAACTGCATTTGGATGCGATTCCCAACAAAGCTTCTAGGCGGTCTACTTCACGCATGGAGCTTGTATCTACACATCTTTGTGGCTTGATGAGGACCGAGTCCCTGAATGGGAGCTTGTACTTCATGTTGATCGTAGATGACTACAGCAGGATGACTTCGCCTTATTTCTTGACTTTGAAGTCGGAGGTTTTCTCTCATTTCAAGGATTGGCTTCTCTTTGAGAAGAACCGTTCTGGCCGGCGACTGAAGACCTTGCGTTCAGACAAGGGAGGTGAATTTATGTCTAATGAGTTTGCTCATTTTTGTGCAAATAGAGGCATTCACCAGGAGTTTGCTAATACAAACACTCCCCAAGAGAATGGCATTTTGGAGCGGAAGAACCGAAGTGTGATCGAGATGGCACGCACCATGATGAAGCACCGATAGACACCTCAATTTTTGTGGGCCGAGGCAGTGGCTACTGCAGTTCACATCCTCAATCGATCTCCCACTTCGGTCGTTGACAGGATGACACCTTTTGAGACTTACTTCGAGACTAAGCCTGATGTCTCTTATTTCAGGATCTTTGGATGTGACGCTTATGTGCACATTTCGAAGACGCAGTGTAATAAGTTCGAGATGGCTTCCCAACGACAGGTTTTTGTCGGCTATAGCTCCCAGTCTTAAGGTTATCGTTTGTTTGATCCTGTCAAGCGGGATGTCTACACCAGCCGAGATGTGCGGTTCGTGGAAGTTCCGACCACAGAGAGGGGTGAGGAGCACCCCATCCTTGGAGATCCAAGGGAGAGTTGGGCTCCCAAGACAGTTCCTTTGGAGCCAACTGTCAGAGTGCAGCGGTGCGGAAGCATAGGACTGAGAGAGAGAGAGAACGCAGAGAGAGAAGGGAGAGAAAGAGACAGTGTACAATGAAGATCTGCTGTATAAAGAATGCTGAATACAAAGATATACACGGGCGCAGTGCGCTGGACTGCGTGTCTCCACCTCGACGATGCGACCTGCTGTCCACCTCGAAGTCTGCTGCAGTTTGCACTGTCTGCTGTCTGAAATCTGTGAACAGAGACAGAAATCTGCACGGCACCGGTCTGTAATCTGCGACAGAGAAGAATGGGCAGACTGCTGGAAACGTCAACAATATATAGCCGAAAAACTGCCTGAAATGGGGCGCCAGAAATAAGGCGCAGCCTGGAATAAGTCGGCTGCAGGCAGTCGGACTGCCACGTGGCAGTCCGACTGCACAGTCCGACTGTGCAGCAGCCTGCTGGTCCGACTGTGCAGGCCTGCCTGCCCACCAAACAGGCTATGATCTCTAACACCCCCTCTCAGAGCCTGGGCAGGGCAGAAGCCTGAGGGATCTGGAATGTTGCCGAAGGAGAGCCTGAGGAAGCGCCTTTGTAAACAGATCCGCAAGATTGTCCTCCGTCTTGCAATACTCCACAGTGATGGTCTCATCCAGAAGCTTTTCTCGGATGAAGTGGTACTGAATCTCAATGTGCTTCGTCCGGGCATGAAAAACAGGGTTCCTCGCCAAGGCAATGCAACTCTCATTGTCACATCGCAGCAATGTAGGACGAGTCTGGGGGCACCCAAGCTCCTCCAACAATCTCCGAAGCCACACAACCTCGCATGTGGTGGAAGACGCGGCCCGATACTCCGCCTCAGTAGACGAAAGGGCTACCGTGGGCTGCTTCTTGCTACTCCATGAAATAACACCTGCACCCAAAGTAAAGCAGTAACCTGTTGTAGACCGCCTATGGTCCACGTCACCGGCCCAATCCGAGTCGCTCCAACCTGCAAGTACAAGATCTGACCCATCTGTCCCTGCGGGGTAAAGAATCCCCAAATCAGACGTACCCCTGAGATACCGAAGTATCCTCTGAGCAGCCTGCCAATGCACCGTCTTAGGTTCACTCATGAACCCTGCCCAAGAGCCCAACAGCAAAACATAGATCAACCCTGGTGTTGAGAAGCCAAATCAAAGACCCTATCAACTGTCGATAGCGGGACACATCCGCCAAAGGAGAAGCTGAATGGGAAGTGGCCTTCCAGTTCGGATCCATAGGAGTAGAGAGGGCCCGACAATCTTCCATCTCAAAAGACACCAAGAGCTCCTGTACATATCTCTGTTGGGAGAGAAAGATCCCCCTCTGAGACTGATAAATCTCATGGCCTAAAAAGAAATGGAGTAGCCCCAAATCCGTCATCTCGAACATCCGATGTAAAGCTGACTTTGTCTCCTGGACCTGCTGTGCATCATCACCTGTGACAATCAAATCATCAACATATAATACAAACAGCACACAACCATCCTCGGAAGTGTGAACATACAGCTGCGGATCAGCCTTGGACCGCCGATATCCCAACTGAGACTGCAGAAACGAATCAATCTTCTCGTTCCAAGCTCGCGGGGCCTGCTTGAGACCATACAGGGCCTTCTTCAACCTGTAGACTTTCCCATCTGAAGAACCAAAGCCAGGAGGCTGCTCAACGTAGATCTCCTCCTTCAAATCACCATTCAGAAAGGCTGACTTCACATCCAACTGATAAACAGGCCATCTCCTATGGCCAGCCAAAGCAAGAACAGCTCTAATGGTTGCCATACGAGCGGTGGGGGCAAAGGTGTCATGACAATCAATCCCTGGGCGCTGGGCAAAACCCTTAGCAACAAGGCGAGCCTTGTGCTTATCCAAAGTACCATCACTGAGATATTTGGTCTTGAAGACCCACTTGACTCCAATCACCTTCTTCTTCGGGGGGCGTGGCACAAGTGACCAAGTGCCATTCCTCTCAATAGCCTCCAACTCAACTTCCATAGCTTTCTTCCATGGGGCGGACTGTAAAGCCTCCTTCACGGAGGTGGGCTCTCGATCCTGCATAACACGGGACATCAAACAATAATTGGAGCAAACAAGCTCCGAAGAATGCGCCTGGTGCCTCCGTGACCGCCGCGGACCATCCTGCGGTCCCCACTCCTCAGGAACCCCCTCGATCCCTAAATCACGGAGTGTGTCACGGGCCCAGCGAGGAGGAGGCCGAACCTCCCCTCGTCATTCTCCATCAGTAGAAGACTCTGGAATGTCCACCGGTGGTAACTCCTCAGAAGGGTCCGGTGGAACAGTAGACTCTGTGTCAGAAACAGAATCATAATCAAAAGGCACAGGCTCCAGTGGAACCGTAGAAGGAGCCAAACTCTCCCCTGGATCTCCAAGAACGGGATGCTCATCACCCGTTGAAGAAGCCGGAACCTCCACAAACCGCACATCACGGCTAGTATATACATCCCGCTTGACGGGATCATACAGTCAGTAGCCTTGGGACTGGGAGCTGTAGCCAACAAATACCTGTTTTCGGGAAGCCGCTTCAAATTTATCACGGTGAGCCTTGGGAATGTGAACATAGGCATCACACCCAAAGACTCGAAAGTAAGAAACATCTGGCTTCGTCCCAAAATAAGCCTCAAATGGAGTCATCCCTGCCACGGCCGAAGTAGGGGATCGGGGATCGATTAAGGATGTGGATTGCAATAGCCACAGCCTCGGCCCACAGAACCTGAGGGGTCTGTCGGTGCTCCATCATGGTGCGTGCCATCTCGATCACACTGCGGTTCTTCCGTTCTAGAATACCATTTTCTTGAGGAGTATTGGTATTGGCAAACTCCTGGTGAATTCCTCTATCTGCACAAAACCGAGCAAATTCATTAGACACAAATTCACCTCCCTTGTCGGATCGCAAGGTCCTCAACTTCCGGCCTGATCGGTTCTCCTCAAAGAGAAGCCAATCCTTGAAGTGCGAGAAAGCTTCTGACTTTAGTGCCAAAAAATAGGCCCGTGTCATCCTGCTATAATCATCCACGATCAGCATGAAGTATGAGCTCCCACGCAGGGACTCATTCCGCATAGGGCCACATAGATCCGTAGATACTAACTCCATCGGTAAAGTAGACCGCCGCGAAGCGGTGTGGGGAATGGCATCTCTATGCTGCTTTCCTCGTATGCAGGAGACACATGGCTGCTGGCTCACCACTATATCCGGCAACCCTCGAACAAGCTGTCCACGTGACGCCCTCCGAAGATAGTCATAGTTCAGGTAACCAAACCGAGCATGCCATAACTCAGACTGTGACTGTGAGGTAAGAAGAAGAGTAGAGAGGACAGTGGAAGACTTCAGTTTGTAAATGCCGTTCTCCTCATATCCAGATGATAGAACCTTCCTTGATTCACGATCAAGGACTCGCACTGTAGAACTATCAAACTCCACCAAAAGACCAAGGGAGAAAATCTTATGAACTGAAAGAAGATGGTACCCTAATCCTGGTACATGCAAAACCTCTGAGGTATGGGTGCCACCTCGTCCATCCGGAATAAGCTGCATCTTACCCCGACCTGCAATAGAAACTGAAGAGCTGTCTCCAATGAGAACCTACCCACGCGAAGGTCGCAGCTGGGCAACACCATCTGATGAAGGAGTCATGTGCCGTGAGGCACCACTATCAACAATCCACTCTCGAGCTTGGGGAGCCGCCATCGCAGCATCAGAAGCATTCGGTGAAGCGTCCTCAATGACAACTAAATGTAGAAATGCAGCTGATGAGGGTGCAGCCACCGTTCCAGAATCCTTGGTTTCCTTCTTCTTGGTGTCCTTCGAGTCTTTGTCAGGGCAATCCTTCTTCCAATGGCCAATCTTTCCACAAATATGACATGTGGAGTCTTTGTCCTTGTCCTTCTTGGACTTGTTATCCCCCTTCTTCTTCTTTTGGTCCTTCCCCTTCTTCTGAGAGGCTTGACCTGTCAACGCCTCCGACTTGGAAGCATTCTGTCCCTTTAACTGTTCCTCTTGGTCCAAGACCATAGGAACCAACTCTTCCCAGAGAAGAGTAGACTCTCGCCCCGAAGCAATAAGGGCAGAGTAAAATGTACCGAATCGTGGCGGCAACTGGGACAATAGTGTAATCGCTATGTCTTCGGAGGAAATCGGCTTCCCCGCATTCTGAACCTGCATCTGTAGCTGCCTTAGCTTGTTAATGTGTTCCCTTAGCGAAGAAGACTTATTGACGGACAAAGTCCGCATTTGGACCTCCAAAGAAACCCTCTTCATCAGGGTCATCCAATTGTACATTTGATCAAGCTCCAGCCATATCTCACGAGCCACCGTCAAGTGCTCGATGTGAGCGATCACGGCTGTAGTGCATGATAGAAAGAGAAAGGATCGAATCCTGGCATTCAGTTTGTCCCAATGAGACTGGGCCCTGGCCAACTCTGCACGAGCATCGGAAGAGAGTTTGGACTCATCTCTTACCGAAGGCCGGTCAATATCTTCCTGTACCAACTCCGCCAAATCATAGGACTCAAGGATGGCCAACATCATAACGTGCCAAATGCGGTAGTTGTCGCCGTCGAGCTTCTGATCTGTAGAAAGAGCCGGTAAGACAGGCACCTTCCGGTCCATAATCGCCTGGAACTCCAAGTCCATCTCTGTAGACATCTTCACCTGCAATGCCTTCTCAAACGCAAAAGCAGCCCCCTCTGACTGGGTAAACTCAGCCTGCTAAGGCTCTTCCGCGTCCTGAAGCTTCTTCATCCGCCGGAGGCGATGAAAAAGCAAAACCTGCACTTTTAGGTTGTAAACTCAAACTTTCTCCGCGTCAAACAGCAGTAAACAGCAGCAAATCCACCACCTGTACTCCTTTCCTGTGCACCCACACTCGTTTCAGCCTTGTTCCAAGGCGCAGCCCTCCTGTCTGCCCTTAAACGCAAAAAACGCAAATTTGTGTCGCGATGGAAACTCCACTTCAGGTTGATTCTGCGCTCAGTCAGCCCTCAAACACTGCTCTGATACCATGTCAGAGTGCAGCGGTGCGGAAGCGTAGGACTGAGAGAGAGAGAGAACGCAGAGAGAGAAGGGAGAGAAAGAGACAGTGTACAATGAAGATCTGCTGTATAAAGAATGCTGAATACAAAGATATACATGGGCGCAGTGCGCTGGACTGCGTGTCTCCACCTCGACGATGCGACCTGCTGTCCACCTCGAAGTCTGCTGCAGTCTGCACTGTCTGCTGTCTGAAATCTGTGAACAGAGACAGAAATCTGCACGGCACCGGTCTGTAATCTGCGACAGAGAAGAATGGGCAGACTGCTGGAAACGTCGGCAATATATAGCCGAAAAACTGCCTGAAATGGGGCGCCAGAAATAGGGCGCAGCCTGGAATAAGTCGGCTGCAGGCAGTCGGACTGCCACGTGGCAGTCCGACTGCACAGTCCGACTGTGCAGCAGCCTGCTGGTCCGACTGTGCAGGCCTGCCTGCCCACCAAACAGGCTATGATCTCTAACACCAACACCTCTTGATGGAGATTATTCTTCTAATTCAGAGTCTTCTTTTCCATCGGCGACCCCCGAGGAGCTTCCACCGGTGGATGTTCCTGAGTTTTCAGTAGATGGAGAGTGACGTGGAGAGATTTGTCCTCCTCCTCATTGGGCCCGTGACACACTCCGAGATTCAGAGATCGAGGGGATCCTTGAGGAGTGGGAACCGCATGATGGACCGCAGAGGTCACGGAGGAACCAGGCACATTCTTCAAAGCTTGTTTGCTCCAACTATTGTTTGCTGACCCGTGTTATGTAGGATCGAGAGCCCACTTTAGTGAAGGAGGCTTTGCAATCTGATCATTGGCGGAAGGCCATGGAAGCCGAGTTGGAGGCTATTGAGAGGAATGGCACTTGGTCTCTTGTGCCTCGTCCTTCTCACAAGAAGGTGATTGGTGTCAAGTGGGTCTTCAAGACTAGGTACCTTAGCGATGGTTCTTAGGACAAGCACAAGGCTCGCCTTGTTACTAAAGGTTTTGCTCAGCGCCCAGGCATTGATTTCCATGATACTTTTGCCCCCACTGCTCGTATGGCGACTATTCCAGCTGTTCTTGCCTTGGCTAGCCATAAGAGATGGCTTGTTTATCAGTTGAATGTGAAGTCGACCTTTCTTAATGGTGACTTGCAGGAGGAGATCTATGTTGAGCAGCCTCCTGGCTTTGGATCCTCGGATGGGAAAGTAAACAGGTTGAAGAAGGCCTTGTATGGCCTCAAGCACGCTTCACGTGCATGGAACGAGAAGATTGACTCGTTTCTTCAGTCACAGTTGGGATATCGGCGCTCTACGACCAATCCGCACCTTTATGTACATACTTCCGAGGTTGGTCGTGTGTTGTTTGTGCTATATGTTGATGATTTGATTTTGACAGGGGATCATGCAGGTCTGAGAGACCAAGACAGCTCTACATCAGGCATTCGAGATGACGGATTTGGGGCTTCTTCATTTCTTCTTGGGTCATGAGATTTACCAGTCTCAGAGGGGGACTTTCATCTCTCAGCAAAGGTACATTCAGGAGCTCTTGGTGACTTTTGAGATGGAAACTTGTCGGCCCATTACTACTCCTATGGATCCGACTTAGAAGGCCACTTCACACTTAGATTCTCCCATGATGGATGCTTCCTGCTACTGTCAGCTGATTGGATCCTTGATTTGGCTTCTCAACACTCGTGTTGATCTTTGTTTGGCGTGGGTCTTTTGGCAAGGTTTATGACGGAACCCAAACAGGTGCATTGGCATGCTGCCCTGAGGATTCTTCGGTATTTAAGGGGGAAATCTGACTTAGGGATTTCTTATCCCGCCAATACAAATGCTTCAGATCTGGTTCTTGCAGGTTGGAGTGACTCAGATTGGGCTGGCGATATGGACCACCGACGGTCTACTACAGGCTACTGTTTTATCTTGGGTACAAGTGTTATCTCTTGGAATAGCAAGAAGTAGTCCACAGTCGCCCTTTCTTCTGCTGAGGCGGAATATCGGGTTGCGTCTTCCACCACATGTGAGGTTGTGTGGCTTCGGAGATTGTTGGAGAAGCTTGGTTGCCCCCACACTTGTCTTACTCTTCTGCGGTGGGACAACGAGAGTTGCATTGCCTTGGTGCGGAATCCTGTATTCCATGCCCGGACGAAGCACATTGAGATCCAGTATCACTTCATTCGGAGGAAGCTTCTAGATGGGACCATTGATGTGGACTATTGCAAGACCGAGGATAATCTTGTAGATTTGTTTACGAAGGCACTTCCCCAAGCTCTTCTTCGGCAGCATTCCAGATCCCTCAATCTTTTGACCTGTCCACAAGAGGGGGTGTTAGACAGTGTCATTTCCTTGACAGTCGGCACGTCAGCAATCGGACAGCAGAGTAGTACGGTCAGAGTGCAGGCGCAGAGGATGCCACGTCAGCTGGTCGGACAAGGTACCACGTGGCACAGTTTCTACAGTCGGCCAGTTTTCTGCAGTCGACTGCATTAAATGCAACCAACCTGGTGCTGGGAATTTCCTATTTTCGGCTATTTATAGCTGGTTTTGTGGCACACTCCAGCATTCATTATTTCAGATTTTCTGATCTTCAGATCTGTTGGCTGAGACAGACTGTGCTCGGGCTGACAGAGATCGAGGTCATCAAGTCGAATACATACGCAAATATTTCCTCTGCCCCCTTGTGTATTTCTGCACTCCTATACAGCATACTACACCGTCGATTTTCTGCGTTTACATTGTCTCCTTTTCTCTCTCTCTCTCTCTTCTCTCTGTGTTCACTCTCTCTCAGTCTTTGTCCTACGCTTCCGCATCACTGCACTCTATCAGATTTACCATCACCTGCTGTCTACATCCCCTCTGCTACCTGTGTTTTCAATTTTCAGGCTGCTGAGACAGTTTTCCAGCCTGTTTGTGGCAGTATTCAGCCTGCGTTTTGGTGTTTCTAACTCTTCCTGGCTGGGCAACTATAGCTTCAGGCCGTTTTTACTATTTTTAGCAGTTTTTGACTGATTTTTTTATTTTTTGCAGCAGCTTTTGTCTTCTTTTGGTCTGATTTTGGGTTATACTGTATGTGAACTCTTGTTTTTTGCAGCCTGTGCTCGTGTTTTGGCTGTGTTCCCTCTCCAAATACCTTCTTTTCTCTACTTCTCTTCTACATCCTCTACAGATGGCTCCTCCGTGCACATCCACTGATGACAAGCTCCATGGACCTGATTATTACACATGGAGTGCAGTGATGAAGTCCTAGTTTATCCAGAAGTGATTATGGTACGTGGTTGGCGGAGCTATGGCACATCCTCAACAACCTTCTCCTGTTCCATCTGATTTTGATGAAGACAACCATGACGAGGCAGTGCTTACATGGGATTCGGATGATGCCCGTCTTATTTGGCATTACTTTGGTGTATTTCCAAAGAAGTCCTTGTTGGGAATAAAGGGCCCTCGTGCCTTTTATATGTGCTCGGGTGTGAACACCTTGTACTTTCATGTATATATCTATCTAAAAACCTAAAGACGTACACACTCGTCATTGTACCCACAAGTC
The DNA here is from genome assembly GCF_053477565.2 of Lygodium microphyllum. NCBI lineage: Eukaryota > Viridiplantae > Streptophyta > Polypodiopsida > Schizaeales > Lygodiaceae > Lygodium > Lygodium microphyllum. The sequence continues at coordinate 35,079,997 of NC_141135.1, read as the reverse complement.
GTGCTCACACTCTCTCAACTCTGCACTCTCTGTCTCTCTATTGTTAGCAAGCACTGCGTGTCTCGATCCTTGAGCCACTTTTGAGCTCGACAAACTCGCACGTCATGCACGCTTTCCGGAGTTGGCACTAGTCGTCAGCATTTGGCAGGTGTAGGAGAGGTGTCGCTGGTGAGGAGGAAGTGTTGCAGGGTTGCAGGCGCACAAGTGCAAGCAAGAGTCGTTGGCAGGCAGCACTCGGCAGATTCGACGGGCTACAGACGACCAATCGACAAGCAGGCGTGTCCAACGGGTGACAGCACAGAGGCGGCAGGTGGCAGGCAACGTGTAGTTGTGTGACGGGGGAGCGATAGGACTGCGTGGCGTGCGTGGCGGACGACATGACTACAACGGCGCGCTGACGGCGGGACCAGCTAGCGACAGTCAATAGGACAGCTGACGACAAATGCGGCAACTGACAGCCCACGTGGCGCGAACGGGTGTTGTCAGCCCTGACAGGTCAACTGACCCGTCATCCAACATTTTTTTTCCTTCAAATTTTTGAAACTCCTCCCTCTAACCAGGGTTCGCGCGCATAACACGCAGAGTGCAAATTTGTGCAATCTTGGCCCGAAAATTTGGGGCTTTTCCCGAATTTGGGGATTGTGATGCAAGACAAGAAAGTTTGTCTCAGAAATTACAAGAATCTATAACATTTTGCCTCCGATATTTGGGATTTTTCATGTACATGCAAAATTGGGCTGAAATTTACCCAATTTCTCGACATTGATGCACATTGAACCCTGTGCAATTTGGGGCTTTTGCTCTTTGGGAAAAATTTGTGCGCCATTTGGTCATTTCATGTACATACATGTTTAATTGCATGCAATTTGGACACCTAGCACTTGAAAATTTTGGGGGTTTTGCTGAAATTACTCTATTTTGGCAAAATAGGCATATTCTATGCATTTCAGAGACAACGCAGATGTATGGTTGATGCTTTGAGCACAAAAATTTTGGGGATTTTGACCGTGCGTGTCAAATTTTATGCACGTGGGTACATGTACAACAGAAATTGCAGCTAAATTTTGGGACTTCTCATGTAATCTGATGTATTTGCCCTTGGAACAGTTGTAATCAGTTGTGGAGTGCTATAGCGGTTTATCTGAAAATTTACTTACGGATCTGAAATTTCTGCTTCTACGTGGTCATTTATTGCTAGTTGGCACTTGTTTATACATTGGTCACTTGTGTGATAGTTTGGGCCTGCATTTGCTGAATTTTTTGGTCACATTTGGGCTGAAAATCATGGCTGGTAGCAGTGACAGCAGTAATCTCATGCACATTAAGAAGCTTAAAGGAGCACATAACTTTGTAGACTGGCAAAAACAGTGCTACAATACCCTATTGCAGAAGAAGCAAGCAAACCCGATTAAGACCAAAGGGGCAAAGCCCGCAGAGATGGAACAGGAAGATTCGGATGAGTTAAATGAGCTTGCACGCTACCATCGAGCTATCGATTTCTGATGCCTTGCTGTTTAACATTGAAGGTTTGGATTCTGCATATGCTATTTGGACTCGACTGGAAGAATTGTATGCACAGAAGAGTGCCGCAAGCAAAGTGTATTGGCTGAAAAAGCTTATGGATTTGCGTATGAAAGAGGGTACAGCAATGTCTACTCACTTGAGTGAGTCTAACTCCATTTTCAGCCAGCTAGTTGCCTTGAAGTTCTTGATTGATGAAGAATTTAAGACTACGTTCTTGCTTTGCACTCTGCCAGAGAGTTGGGATACATTCAGGACTGTTATGAGCAATTCTAATGCAATTCTTTTGTATGCTGATGTAGAGAATGCTCTACTCATAGAAGAAATGAATCGGCAGAACAATGCATCCACTAAGTCTTCCAATGCTTTGCATACTAGGGGCAGATCAAAGCAGAAAGGCAAATCTGATAGCAAGGGACACAGTAAATCACGTGGCAAGGATGTTGAATGCCGTCATTCTGGCAAGAAGGGTCACTTTAAACGTGACTGCTACAAATGGAAGAAAAACAAAGGAAAGGGCAAGAAGACAGATGATAGCAAGCAAGAGAAAAAAGAGAGTCAGCCTAAGAAGAGCAGTGTCAAAATCGAAGAGGTGAATGTAGTCACTCATGACACTGACAGTGGGAATGACGTACTCTTGGTCTCTTCACACTTTAGTGCACATGCTTTACTTGCCGATACAGATGATAACATGCATACTTGGATTCTAGATTCAGGTGCTTCCTTTCATGTCACCTCTCATCGTGAGTGGTTCTCTGCCTATACATGTCGACATGGTGTTATCCATCTCGGGGACAACTATGCATGTGACATTGCAGGTATTGGCAATGTACAGTTGTAATTTCAGTATGGTTCTGTCTTCACACTTCAGCATGTACGGCATATACCTCAACTCAAAAAGAGCTTGATTACCGCAGGGCAGCTAGATAACAATGGATTACATACCACCTTTGGAGATGGAAAATGAAAGTTCTGTAAGGGATCTAGAGTGATTGCCAGAGATTGTAAAAGTGATACCTTGTATCCGCTCCATCTATCTAGTGTGAGTGATCATGTTGTTGCCGTGACCGAGCAGCCAAGTGTTTCTTTGTGGCATGGCCAGTTGGGACACATGAGTCAAACTAGAATGAAAGTGCTTTCTCGTTTGGGTTACTTGCCTAGTCTTCGTTATGCTAATTTTGAGCATTATGATCATTGTGTTTATGGTAAACATGCACAAATGTCTCATAAAAAGTCTCTTTCGCTGAAATCTTCTCCTCTAGAGTTAGTACATTCCAATGTATATCAAATGCCAGGATTATCTTTAGGGGAAAATAAATATTTTGTCACCTTTGTCAATGATGCTACACGAAAGGTATGGGTTTATCCTATTCGTAGCAAAGATGAAGTGCTTGACAAGTTTAAAAAATTCTTGGCATTGGTTGAAAATCGGACTAATAAGACACTTAAGTTTCTTTGCTCTGACAATGGTGGGGAATATGTGTCTAAGGCCTTTCATGCATTTTGTGACAGCAAAGGGATAAAGAGGAAGCTCACTGCCCCTCATAATCCACCCCATAACGGAGTTGCAGAGCGCATGAATCGGACCATACAGGATAAGGTCCGTACGATGTTGTCTCATGCTGCATTACCCCATGGTTTTTGGGCAAAGGTTGTTATGATAGCCGTACACTTGATTAATTGGTCACCAAACAAGTGTTTGGGGGGAGGAGTTCCCCAAGAAGCGTGGTCGGGCAAGCCACTTTCATATGCTCACCCGAAAGTGTTTGGCTGCGAGGCTTTTGTACATATTCATAAAGAAAAACGTAGCAAACTTGAGCCAAAGTCTTGTAAATGCATTTTCCTAGGATATGGTGACGAGGGTGAAATGGGGTATAGATTATGGAATCTTGAGAAAAGGAAAGTAGTACGCAGCAATGATGTTATCTTTCGGGAAGATCGCATGCATAAACAGCCCGAAAAGACTGAGGAGGTCCGTAGGGTTGTATTTTGCAAAGAAATACCTTTTGGACAAAAAAATGTGTCCGCTGTACAGCAGCAAATACCTACTGTAAATGAACCTGTAAATGCAAAAAATAATGCTGGAAATAATCAGCCAGCTATTGCCCATGATAATGAGCCACTACATGTGCAGGAACAGCCAAGACAGCAAGCTGTTAAAACTGATTTGCAGGCTGAAATGCTAGGACAGCAAGCTGAAAATGCTCAACAGCCAACAAACAATGATCATTGGGTTAGGAGATCATCTAGGGCTACTAGACGACCTGATAGATTTGTTCCTGGTGCAAACAATGTGGCTGATTACGTCATGTTGACATACTGTGGTGAACACTCTTGCTTCAAGGAAGCAATGGACAGACAGGACAGCAAGAAATGGTATAAAGCCATGTTGTTAGAGAAGGAATCTCTTGAAAAAAATGGCACTTGGGACTTGATGCAGTTGCCTAAAGGGCAAAAAACCCTTCCATGTAAATGGGTTTACAAGATGACGGTCACTTCTGGTTCCTCACCAAAGTACAAAGCAAGATTGGTTGTGAAGGGGTACAAGTAGGAACTGTTAGCAATCATGTTTGTCATGCCTTGTCATCTCCTGCCTGTGAGCCTTAGTGTGAGTCAGACGAGGACATTAGGAGCTCTGACATGTTTGTCATGTGTTATGATGGGGGAGGCTAGTCACTCTTGACTGGCTGTCTTAGGATGTGTATTTCTTTTTGGCCTCTTTTAGTGGGCAGCCACTGGCTGCCCGGCCACTTTTTGGTCACTGTTGTGGGGCGCCCATTTTAGGGCATTTTTAGGGTTTGCGCCCATTTTAGGGTTAGGGTTAGGGTTAGGGTTTTTCCTTTTGCCTATTTATAGGCAGCCCCCCTCCCCACTTGATCACTTGTCTTCTTGCAGATTCCGACACTCCTCCCCCGTGGTGGTGCTGCCATCATCATCAGCCTGATCTGGTGCCCTCACTAACGCTGTGGGCTGCGTGCAGGGACTGATCAGTCTCCTTCCGCCTTCCCGTTTGTATTCAGCATTCATTTCAGTCGGTGCAGATTTCTCTTCCTTATTTTCTGCATTCTCTCTCTCTCCCTCCGTGTTCGTATTCCCTCTTCCGCATCGCACTCTCACATTGGTATCAAAGCCAAAGGAGAGTACACGGAGCTGAGATCTACGCGGGAGAACACCCACAACCTTGTGTTTGCTGGTCAAGACGTCTCCAACAGCTGAGGCATCCCCTTCTGCACCATCCCCTTGATCAAAGCGGCCTATTTTGGTGTCAACCTACTTGCGTTTGCTGCTGGTGTCATCCCCAAATTCGCGTTCAACCTCTGGCGGCACTCCTCCAAGCTGGCGACCTCATTTCTATTTGCGTTTTGAGGCAGGAGGTTGTTTTCTGTGGTGATTGCATCGTTAGCACTTGCGTTTGACATCATCCTTGCGTTCTATGCAAGGCGGCCAGCTCAAGAGCTTCTGGTGTTTGTGTTTCGCCACCGGCAACCTTCCCTTGTTGTGTTTTGGTGTTTGCAGATATCGAAGATGTCTTATCATCAGTTTACGGGCTTTGATGACTTAGATGATGAGCTTTTGTCTCAACACTCATCTGAACGGAGGCATGATTTCTATCACGAGGACCGTCGTCCGGAGTCTATTCCTCTTTCTCGTCCCCCTTCTATTCATGTATCTTGGTGAGCCCCTTCTAGTGGGCCAAAGATGCAGCCTTTGGTACCCCCTGTACAGGTACCCGTACTTCCTCAACTACCCAAAGAGGATCGGTTGGATGGCTCCAACTTTTCTCTATGGTCCTGCAAGGTGGAGTGTATCTTGGACTCCTTCGATCTTTGGGAGCTTGTTTCTGTTCCTATTCCCCGGCCTAAGGTGGATCCTGCAGATGGGACATCTATGGATCGTGCAGCCTTATGGGATCGGCTCAATTCTAGAGCTAGATCTTTCCTCTTTCTGAGTTTGCAGGATTCTGTCCTTGTTCATGTTCACAGGTTGAAGACTGCAGCAGACATGTGGAGAAAGCTCGCGTCTCTCTATCAACAGAAGACGTTTGCCCACCGGATATCTCTCGAAAAGAAGTTGCAGATGCTCGCTATTGATGATAGTCCTTCCATGAAGGACCACATCAACAGATTACAGGATATGAGGGATGAGCTTGCATCCCTCGGTCGGACGATATCTTCTGAAAACATGGCTACGATTCTTTTGACTCAGCTGCCATCGCCTCGATTTGATGTCTTCTACACCAGCCTTCTTACATCGAGGACCCGTGAGAAGCTTCTATGGAAGGAGCTATCCCCGCTTGTCTTGGAGCATGAGGAGCGACTCAAAGAGGTGGACAGTTCTTCAGGCTCTGACTCAGATTCAGAGAGACCGAAGTGCCCGAACTATGGGCAAGGGACACATCCCGAGGAGAAATGCTGGAAGAAGTACCCTCACCTTCGTCCGGAAGAGAACGGTGGATCTACATCGGAGCCTTCTTCTACCTCTATACCAGCTGTTACCCATGAGTCAGTGTTCCTTCATATCCATGCTTTGGAGGAGGATCCTTCTTAGGTGGCTGCAGTGTCTTCTGCGCAGCCTTGGTTAGTGGACAGTGGTACTTCGAGTCATATGACTCCCCGAGGTGATTTGTTACAGGATCTCCGTCCATCAGAGGGTTCAGTCACTGTTGGTGACATTTTATCGGTGCCTATTAGTGGTGTTGGCACAATGCCTTTGTTTACCAACCGACCTTCAAGCTCCTTTTCACAGGCCCTACATGTTTCAGATTTGGGCCTTCCCCTCCTCTCAGTTTATGGCCTTACGAGGCTTGGCACACGAGTGATCTTCACCGAGCATGCCGTTGTTATTGAGGATTCTTTTACAAGAGCTGTCTTATCTACAGGTTGGCAGGAGAGCGGGCTTTACAAGCTCCATTCCCCTTCTTTGATACAGGGTCCTCCGAGGCACTCTATTGCTACACCCGTTCCCGCTTGTGCACCTTCTATTCCACAGGTTCCTTCCCATCCCCCACCTTCTCTTCCAGTGGTTCCCTCGTACCCCCCATCTCTTTTAGCAAGGGACGATCTCGGTAATGCGGCTGTGGATTCCCTGGCCCCTAGTGTTTTAGAGAGGGATTCCCAGGATCGTGAGGAGCTCCTTCAGCGGCAGTCTACATCGACGGACTTCATCGACATTGACATTCCTCTTGCCACCCCAAGATCTATTCTTCTTCGGCCTTTAGCCACATTCAAGATCTGAGAGGGGGTGTTAGCAGTCATGTTTGTCATGCCTTATCATCTCCTGCTTGTGAGCCTCAGTCTGAGTCAGACGAGGACATTAGGAGCTCTGACATGTCTGTCATGTGTTATGATGGGGGAGGCTAGTCACTCTTGACTGGCTGTCTTAGGATGTGTATTTCTTTTTGGCCTCTTTTAGTGGGCAGCCACTGGCTGCCCGGACACTTTTTGGTCACTGTTGTGGGGCGCCCATTTTAGGGCTGTAGTCAAGATGACTACATTGAGAACCATTTTGGGCTTGGTTGCAGCTGAAGATATGGAGCTCATACAGATGGATGTAAAGACTGCATTCTTACATGGTGATTTGCATGAAGAGATATATATGCTACAACCTGAAGGTTTTGTGGAAAAAGGGATGAGAAGATGGTATGTAAACTTAAAAGGAGTTTGTATGGGTTGAAACAAGCACCAAGAGAATGGTATCATAAATTTGATACATTTATGCAATCTCAAGGTTTTCATAGACATCAAGTGAATCACTGCTTGTACACTAAGAAGGCAGCAGATGGAAGCCTGATTATCTTGGTTCTATATATTGATGACATGCTGATTGCTGGCAGGGATACTCATGCCTTGGATTCACTGAAGCAAAGTCTTCATGGCAGCTTTGACATGAAGGATCTTGGTGATGCAAATCACATTCTTGGCATGCGAATACTCAGAGATAGATCAAAAGGCTTACTCTATCTATCCCAGCAGGAGTATGTCTCCAAGGTTTTGCAGCATTACGATATGGAGGGGGGAGAAACAATCGTTGTTCCATTGCCTCCATATGTGAAACACAGTGCAGAGGATAGCCCTACATCGGATGATGAGAAGACTGAAATGGCCAAAATACCATATGCTTCAGTTGTTGGCAGTTTGATGTATGCTATGGTTGCTACACGTCCTGACATTGCCTTTTCACTAGGAATGGTTAGCAGATACATGGCAAACCCTGGTAAAAAGCATTGGAAAGTAGTGAAAGGTATTATGAGATACCTCAAAGGCACAAAGCATTTATGCATCTGCTTTGGAAAGCAGAAGGCATCCGTCATTGGCTTTACGGATACAGACTATGCTAGTCATGGGATTGCAAAAAGTCCACTTCTAGGTGTGTGTTTACCTTCACATGAGGAGTAGTCTCTTAGATCTCCAAGCTACAAAAGTGTGTTGCATTGTCTACTACAAAGGCAGAGTATGTGGCTGCCACTAAGGCATGCAAGGAGGCTTTATGTCTTTCACATCTGGTGGAAGAGCTTGGCATTACAGAGTTACATGTTCTCCATTGTGATAGTCAGAGTGCTATCATGCTAGCACGGAATCCGATCTTTCATGCAAAGACGAAGCACATACAGGTGAAGTACCACTTCATTAGAGATGTACTTGACAACAAGAGCATTGAGCTTGTCAAAGTGCATACAGATGATAATCCTGCAGACCTTCTACCAAAGGGTCTTCCAGCAGAGAGGTTTGCTCATTGCCGACAGATGATGGAAGTTGAATAGATATATGTATTTCAGCTTTGTACATACCTAGACTTAGTTGATTCTTTTCTTGTCTTCAAGCACATTGCCTTTAGCTGGAAGGTTGTTGGGAATAAAGGGCCCTCGTGCCTTTTATATGTGCTCGAGTGTGAACACAACACCCTTAGCACACTTGTACTTTCATATATATATCTATCTAAAAACCTAAAGAGGTACGCACTCGTCATTGTATCCACAAGTCGTACTCACTCTCACTCTCAACTCTGCACTCTCTCTCTATCTCTTTGTCGTTAGCAATCACTGCGTGTCTCGATCCTCGCGTCACTTCTGAGCTCAACAATCCTACCGACGGTCACCTCCTGCACGACAGCTTCAAACGTATGGTCGAAGTTGTAGTTAATGTAGGAGACTCCTTCCACCATGAGGGCCGTTACTCTCTATGGCCAGCTCCAGCAACTGAAGTTTGAACCCAAAGATACGATCCAATCATTCCTACTTTGTGTTACCCAACTCCAAGACCAAGTTCGCACTATGCAGTCTGCCCTATCAAAGGCACATCTTGTTGGTACAGTACTCTACAAGCTTCCTCGGGAGTTTGATGGAGTGGCGAATGCTTTATGGGCACAGACATCTACGACTCCTGCCAGTTTTCTTTATATATCCTCCATGCTCCTTGAGCATGAGACCACTGTGGCAAGAAGGGCCATTTACGGAAGGACTGCAAAGAGTTAGCGGCTTCCAGGAAGAAAATGAAGAGGTGAGTGCGCAATGGGATGCAAGTGTCAGAAGTGGAGCAGCGGTGGAAGCATAAACATGTGCTGAAATAAACTGCTGAAACACAAGACAAAAAGAGAAAAGAAAGAACACGATACAGATGAGAACTCAGATGTATGCACGGGAAATGGAATCCATATATCTGAACACGAGACAGTCGCATACAATAGTGAGTCACTGGCTGCGTGGGCACTGGCACTGGCTCCTCTCTCCACAGAGTCTGCAGATGGTGAAGATGAAGTGACTGACTGAGGAGGAGCCACTGAGTATAAATAGGCTGAAAAAGTGGGGAGCAATAATGCTGGTCGGACAGCATTAAAGCTGGCCGACTGGTGCATAAAATGCTCCATTGGCATAAAATGCCACACTAGAAAAATACCTAAAATACCTACTAAAAATGCCCAGCCCAGATCAAGCTCAGACTCACACATGAGCTGACAAATACTCTGCTAACACCCTCTCTCAGATCATGAGTGATCTGATACAATACAATAGTACAATGAAAAGGGATCAGAAACTATACAACATAGAACCACCAAGTAGAACCATGGATACCCAAGCAGTGGGTGATCAAGCCACCACCAAGGTGGCTCGGAGAGAACCTGATGTCGATGTCGAGTGTACCAAACACCTGAAAATAGAGAAGATCATAGCATGTCTCTGTGTCCATCACCAATGTCTCGCAGTAGCATACAAGAGCATCCTGTCAAAAATGCCTCTGAACATATGTGACCATGGAGTCCCCGCCTTTGGCCAGACCGCCAAAGTGTCCCCTCATGTGAGCTCTAGACAAAAGCCTCCCGCTCTCTGTCAGATAACTAGCTCAGCATGAACCTAGATGTCAATCCCAGCTCCAGGATTTGATTCCGCCAGACTGAAGTCGATGCGTCAGGGACGTCCCTCTTTGGAACCTGTGCACCTGTATAAAAATATAGATGAGGCGCGGCTGCCCCATCTGAACACCCGCTCACACTCCCTCTCTGGCACAAGAGAGTCGTGAGGGATGACCTCATCACCACCACTAGAAAGCAGCCGAGGAAGGGGCCACCAAGCCCTTCCCGCGATCCGAAGAAGAGGATCCCTTCCGCGCCTTGGACTTCACCTTGGTCGGAGGATCGAAGTCGGAGTCTGATGAAGAAGAGGACTCATCGGTAGAGTCAGCATCCCGCTTCGTCTTCTACTCCTTCTTCCTGGAAGCCGCTAACTTCTTGCAGTCCTTCCGCAAATGTCCCTTCTTGCCACAGTGGTAACACTGGGCCTTCGGCTTCTTCCCGTCACCCCTCTCGGAAGCTACATAAGCCTCACCTCCATAATGTGTCAGAAGCCGCCCCTGTAATCTCAAGGATGTCGCATGGTTGTCCTCATCAAAATCTTCAGGAAGAGGAAAAGGACGGAGAGGTCGAGCAATAGCTCCACAGACGATGTACCATAGCCGCTTCTGCACAGACCAAGCTTTCATGACAGCACTCCATGTGAGATAATCATGTCCATGTAACTTATCATCAGTGGAAGTGCACGGAGGAGCCATATGGAGAGGATAAGGAGAGAAGTAGAGAAGAGATGGAATTTAGAGAGGAAACACAGCCAAAACACAAGCACAGACTACAGAAAATGAGAGTTCACATGCAATATAACCCAAAATCTGATCAATAGAAGACAAAATCTGCTGCAGAAAGTCAAAAAATCAGTCAAAAACTGCCAAAAACAGCAAAAACGGCCTGAATTAACAGTCACCCAGCCACGAGAGACGCTGAATCAGCAAAACGCAGGCTGTAAACGAGAGAAAACAGGTAGAAAACTGTCGCCAGCAGCTGCAGATGAAAAACGCAGGCAGCAGAGGGTGCATAGGCAGCAGAGGGTGCGGAGGCAGCAAGCGATGGCAAAACTGCAAAAAACGCAGGCTGAAAACAGCCCCAAAACAGGTCGCCTGGCTGCGACAGCAGTCGTCTGATCAGCAGGGGTACAAAACAGTCAGAAATCAGCAAGAAAACACAACAGAAACACAAATCCTGAAAACTGATACCATGTCAGAAGTGGAGCAGCGGTGGAAGCATAAACATGTGCTGAAATAAACTGCTGAAACACAAGACAAAAAGAGAAAAGAAAGAACACGATACAGATGAGAACTCAGATGTATGCACGGGAAATGGAATCCATATATCTGAACACGAGACAGTCGCATACAACAGTGAGTCACTGGCTACGTGGGCACTGGCACTGGCTCCTCTCTCCACAGAGTCTGCAGATGGTGAAGATGAAGTGACTGACTGAGGAGGAGCCACTGAGTATAAATAGGCTGAAAAAGTGGGGAGCAATAATGCTGGTCGGACAGCATTAAAGCTGGCCGACTGGTGCATAAAATGCTCCACTGGCATAAAATGCCACACTAGAAAAATACCTAAAATACCTACTAAAAATGCCCAGCCCAGATCAAGCTCAGACTCACACATGAGCTAACAAATACTCTGCTAACAGCAAGACCAAGGCGTGAGCTGCAGAGCTGAGCTGAGAGTTAGAGAGAGTGAACGCAAAGATAGCTGTACCAGTTTGTGACGGTACACAAAGAATAAAAGAATGTATTTATATGTAGGGTACAAGGTGCAATAAGGGTGTGTTCACACCCGTAAGACTATTTACACGGTGACGAAGGGACTTTACACCCAACAACCTCCCACTTAAAGGCCCGAAGTGGTATTTTTAAGCTAACAAACTCCCACTAAACGAATGCAATGCTCATGCTGAGCCTTTGCAAGACACTTAGTGAGAACATCTACAGGGTTATCTTGGGTTTTGACCTTAGTCAGTGTGACAAGACCATCATCCAAGACCTATCGAATAAAGTGATACCGAACATCTATGTGTTTGGTACGTGCATGGAACATGGCATTTTTAGCCAGACATACTACACTCTGGCTATCACAACCAAGCACTGAAGTACGTGAAGAAAGACCAAAATCCTTGACTAGACGGCCAAGCTAAATAGCTTCCTTAGAAGCTTCTATGGCTGAAATATATTCAGCTTCTATAGTACTCAGTGCCACAATTTTCCGCAATCTTGAACATCGAGTGATAGCCCCACCAACCAAATACCCACTGGTAGATTTCCTAGTGTCAAGATCTCCTACCATGTCTGAATCACAAAATCCCTGCAACTCTAGTGTACCCTTTCCATAGCATATACACTTTTCTTGTGTACCTTTCAAATATCTGAAGATACATTTCACTTCTTCCCAATGTGGCTTGCCAAGGTTAAACATAAATCTGCTAACAACTCCCACTGCATGAGCAATGTCAGGGCTAGTTGCAACCATGGCATACATCAAAGATCGACAAGATGATGCATAAGATATACCCTTCATGGCACTAGCAGCTGCATCAAAGCTTGCTAAGCTTTGTATGTGGCGGTAAAGGCACACCAAGAGGCTTAGCATCAGCCATATTAAACCTATCAAGTACTTTGCTGATGTACTTGTCTTGTGAGAGAAACAACAAATGCTGCCCTCTGTCCCTTTTAATGTGCATACCCAAAATGTGTTCAGCTGCCCCCAAATCTTTCATAAAGAAGGCTGAACCCAACTGCCTTTTAAGAGCATTCAAAGTACTCTTATGCTGTCCTCCAATCAGCATGCCATCCACATATAAAACCAGCACAATAAGGCTGCCATCATCAGCCTTTTTAGTGTATAAGCAATGATCTGCATGACTGTGTTTAAATCCATGGTTGAGCATAAAGGTATCAAATTTTTTGTACCATTGCCTAGGGGCTTGTTTCAGCCCATATAAGCTGCGTTTCAACTTACAAACCAGATGCTCTTTTCCTAGAACAGCAAATCCTTCTGACTGCTTCATGTACAGCTCTTCATTCAAGTCACCATGAAGAAAAGCATGCTTTTTTCCAAAACCACAATCTTCCATATGATATCTAAGAAGACTTATGGGTACCCATTTCAAGACCCCTCAACCGTTTTTGAAGAAACACTACTTCCACTAAACATTTAGCCACCTTAACGTCCCAAATGTAGCTTTTACTTTCACTAAACATTTTTCCATCTTAGTGTCCCAAATGTAGCTTTTACTTGTAGATTCAAATTTTAATAGGTTTTTGTGATCCATAAATCAACTTTATATTTAGATTTTTTCAAAGTAAGTTCATATTTAGCTTTTCAAAGTGAGTTCATACTTAGCTTTTTCAAAGTAAGTTTCCACAAATAGTCTAATCCAAACATATGCATATTATAGCCACAAAGAAGGTTTCATATTGATTTCATCCTTTTGTCAAAAACATAATCTATTTCAAACACCATTTCCTTAAAAGGCGACTTCCATTTTTCATTTACTAATAAATTAATCTCAAAGGTAAGCATCTCCATCTTCTTTACCAAATATAATGAATGATTGCAAGCTTCGGTCCTTTTAGTTACATTTCTTTTATTCACGTTGACCCTAGAGCACATGATTTGGATTTTTTACATCTCTTTTTTAATTCCTATCCTAGGCACATATAGTATAACATCTTCTAGTGTTCAACCTTTAGGGGATATTTGGACTCACTTTTGGGTCTTGTAAGAATTGCCATGTCATTATCCTTTTAAAAAAAGGGGACACAAATAACTATATCCTTTGTACCTCAATGTACCTCAAAACTATATAATGTAAAATATCATTAGAAAGGTCTTGATGAGAGGATTCTAACATACCGACTTCAAAAAGTTTATATACTCAAGTTTTGACAAAAAAATATTCTCAAAAGTCCCATAATGGAAGCCTCATCTTCATTTCTCCTTATGGGATATTCCCGAGGATCCCAAAGAGCTTAAAATGCCCAAAAAGGAGTCCAAATCTCCTCTAATTAGTAGATACCATGATGTTATGGGATATTTCTTGAATTTTTTAGGTCTGTAGAGGATCAAGTAGCTGACATATTCACGAAGGCATTGGGCGCAGAGAAGCTGTGCAAGTTCAGAGACCTACTTGGTGTGCAGGAATTGGGATTGAGCTCGAGGGGGAGTGTTGAGATATCGAGCTCCACTCGTGATATGCCGGGTGACCGTTGTGTATTTATGTCACCGACGTGTCAGTTGCAGATGCGGTTGGTACACCGCCCATGAATAATAGCTAGATGACAGCTATCCTTATCTACTCTAGTTCGTGTAGCGCGCCTGTAGCACGCCTGTCGACTCTCTACTCGCCTGAGCCTTATCACAAAGCTATCGTCTGTCACGCACTGCCAATCTTGGACCTGACGCTTGTACACATGTCACCTCAACTGTCGACTGCTGTGCAAAAGCAAGCTTCTTCTCTTGTGCACACTTGATTCGCACTTCTTGAGAAACGCGAACACCGTTACCAACCCTCTGATACCAGTTTGAAGGGGTGAGTGCACTATGGAGTGCTAGATCGTCGTGAGCTGCAGAGCTGAGCTAAGAGTTAGAGAGTGAACGCAGAGATAGATGTACGAGTTTGTGATGGTACACAAAGAATAAAAGAATGTATTTATATGTAGGGTACAAGGTACAATAAGGGTGTGTTCACACCCATAAGACTATTTACACGAAGACGAAGGGACTTTACACCCAACAAAAAAAGGAGCAAAAGACGAAGCGGGATGCAAACTCCTCTGATGAGTCATCATCTACCTCGGATTCTGATTCCGATCCTCCGGCCAAGGAGAAGTCCAAGGCACGGAAGGGATCCTCTTCTTCGGATCATGGGAAGGGCTTGGTGGCCCCTTCCTCAACTGCTTTCTAGTGGTGGTGATGAGGTCATCCCTCACGACTCTCCAATGCCAAAGAGGGAGTGTGAGAGGGTGGTGAGATGGGGCGGCTATGCCTCATCTATATTTCTACACAGATGCACAGGATCCAGAGAGGGATGTCCCTGACGCATCAACCAAAGTCTAGCAAGTACAAATCCTAGAGCTAGGTTTGATATCCAGGTTCATGATGAGTTGGTTCTTTGACAAAGAGTGGGTGGCTTTTGTCTGGAGCTCACATGAGGGGACACTTTGGCGGTTTGGCCAAAGGAGGGGATCCATGGTCATTTATGTGTTGTGGCATTGGTGACAGGATGGTCACGTGTGCTACATCAACGGCATTGTTGACAAACATTGAGAGCTACTATGATCTTCTCTATTTTCCGAAGCTAGTACGATCGACATCGACATCAGGTTCACTCTGAGGCATCTTGGTGGTGGCTTGATCACCCACTGCTTGGGTATCCATGGTTCTACTTGGTGGTTCTATGTTGTATGGTTTATGATTCATTCTCATTGTGCCATTGTATTGTATCAGATCGCCCATGATCTGAGAGAGTGTTAGCAGATATGTCAGCTCATGTGTGAGTCTGAGCTGCAGAGGCTTGGGCACATTATTTAGGTTATTTAGGCATTTTGTATTGTGTCACCAGCATTAAATGCTTGACGACCTAACATATTTTATGGCATTATTTGTGCCTATTTATTATGGGCTCCTCCTCCTCAGTTGGTCAATTCACCATCTGGAGTTCCCGTGGAGAGAGGAGCCAGTGCTAGTGACTCGCTGTTGTATGCAACACTCTCGTGTTTGATATATGGATTTCATTTCCTGAGCATACATCTGAGTTCTCATCTGTATTGTGTTCTTTCTTTCCCTTTCTCTTTTATCTTCTGTTTTAGCAATTTATTACAACTTATGTTTATGTTTCCATTGCTGCACCACTTTTGATGGGGTGTAGCAGCCTCTACTTTTGTGGAGTTGGAAGCCCTCTTATTACAAGAGGAAAAGACTCCAAGAAATGTTGCTATGAGTTCGGGAAATGTTGCCATGCTCTCTAAATATAACAACAAGGGCAAAGCAAAGCAAATTGTAAAAAATCAGCAAAAGGCTAAGCAAGCAAACAAGGCTATCCAAGAGATAGAGAAGACAAAGAAAAAGGGAAAATACCACCAATGTAAGAAACCAAGACATTACATTGATGAATGGAGAAAAAGGTTAGCCAAGGAGAAGAAAAATGACTCCCGTTTGGCGGTTCAAGAGGGATGCTACAGCCAACTTTGTAGAGGAGGACTACGCTTTCTTGACATGCAATTATGACACATCCATGGCTAATAGTGCATTTAATGTTGCTGAAACATAGCATACTTGATATTTTGACAATGGGGATCTTCATGGAAGTGTTTATTCACATCTTTGCATTCAGCCCCTACAAGGAAGCGTGTTACATGTGTTAATAACAACAATTATGATGCATGTGGCATTGGTTCAATGTTGATCACAGCTGCCGATGGTTCATATTTCATGTTTCTTGATGTTTTATTTGTGCTTGGTATCATAAAGGACTTCTTGTCCATTTCAACTTTTAATGAGCAAGGATTTCAAGTCATCTTTGAAGATGAGAAGTGCATTGTCAAAGATTGAGAAACGAACTTTGCTCTTCGATTGTCAGGTACCTTGTATAAGGACCTATTTTTGGTTGATACATATGAGTGATGTTCTCATGATGCTCTAGCAGTTAGCACTCTTACGCCCTCTATGCAAAATATTGAGGGTTACATTCTTGGGAAAATGCACAAATTTGTTTTTAAAAAGGGTGGTGCAATGTGTGCAAACCGAAAATTGCAGCTCATACACTTTGACGTGTGTGATCCTATTAGCACTAGAGCACTTAGTGGTCACTTGTAGTTTGTTACATTTATCCATGACTACTCTAGGTACACTTGGGTATATGCATTCAAGGCAAAATCAGAAGTATTTATGCACTTCAAATATTTGGTTGCAAAATTGGAAGCCAAACAAAGGTGCAGACTCTACACACGGATAGAGGGGAGGGGAGTATATGTCTTGTGCATTTGAGGCATTTTTGCTTGAGCATGGCATCACGCGTCAAGCCATTGTGAGGATGACACATCAACAGAATGGAGTGGCTGAAGGAAAGAATCGCACTCTCATGGAGATGACCAAATGCATGCTTTAAGCAAGGGGTGATTTGCGCACTGAAGACTATCACACCTTTTGAGGCATGGCATAGCAAGAAACCAAAAGTTGACTACTTTGGAGTGTTTGGATACATAGCTTATGCCCATGTACCGAAGGAGCTTCATGGCAAGCTCGATGACAAGGTCATAAAATGCATTTTTATTAGCTATAGTTCACAAAGCATAGGCTATCGTTTGTATGATACACCCACGATGAAAGTGCTTGTCGGTAGGGATATGATCTTTGCTGAAAATGCAGCCTTCTCACATGATTAGTTTGAAATGCCAAGCACCTATGACTTGGGTGATATATTTGAAGGCCTCCTACCACTTTCTTTGGGGTCCGAGCATGCTGAAAAAGGCTGAACAGATTTATTACAACAAGCTGTTGCAACTTGCTGCACTAGATGGTTCCGAGCAGTAGGGTTTTGATGATAATTTGCCTCTAATAGTGCAACATGCAATACAAAAAGAAAGGGCTGCTATAAATGCAACCAAAACAATCTCCAAATGGTTGTTACAAACTCTCAAAGACAATAAAATGGATGCTCCCTACCTCAACGCACTCAAAAGGCTACTAGACATGCAACACATCCTGCAAGGGGAGCTCATTTGCCTGATTTTTCAGAAGCAAATGATTCTTATGACAAATATGCATTTATGAGCTCACTATTAGATGATGAAGAGCCTACTTCCTTTGAGGAAGCCCAACAAGATGTGCATTGGATGAAGGCCATGCAAGAAGATTTGGATTCTATTGCCACCAATCATACATGGAATACTATTGAGTAGCCCCATGGCAAGAAAGCCATTGGAACCAAATGGGTATATAAACTAAAGCGCAAGGCTGATGGTACTATAGACAAGTACAAAGCATGTTTGGTAGCCAATGAATATGCCCAAAAAAAAGCATTGATAATGAGGAGACATTTGCTCCTATATCCCATATAAGTATAGTTAGATATATTATTGCAATGGCTCCAAATTATGGATGGAAAGTACATCAGTTGGACATCAATACGGCATTCTTGAATGGTGACGTACATGAGGATGTTTGCGTGTCAAACCTTCAAGGTTTGTGGTGAAAGGCAAAGAGCACATGGTTTGCAAGTTGCATAAAGTTCTTTATGGTTTAAAACAAGCTCCTCGTGCATGGTACGCTAACATTGATGCTTATTTGGCCAGCATTGGATTCACAAATAGTCCAACTACACCCACTCTTTACACTAAGAATGAAGGGGAGGACCTATTGGTTATCATTTTATATGTATATATTACAAGAGCTCCAATTTCCAAGTCAATACTCTAAAGTTGCAAAAGGCTAGCCCCTAAGTGCTCTGATTCATGGAAGATGGCTCCACTGTGCCTTAATGCTCATCCTACTGAACAACATCCTGCCCATCACCATCACCATCATCATCATCATCGTCATCTTTTTCCCATCGTATAAAAGAATCAACCTTTGCAACTGATGTACGAGCTAGCAAGCGAATATTGGGGCTCACATAAACTAGGTCATTCGTCTTCATTGTACCAAGAGGATTTATCTTCTTTGAGTGAATGTGATTGAATGAGCTCCATAGTTGTTCTAAACAAGAAGAGCTAATTGTTTGGCTAAGAATACGAATAGCCAAACTCTGCTATTCTGGAGCTTCTACCCCGTAGTCCTCCCACCATAAAGCAGCCCCAATATTTGCCATGTCCTCTAGTGCATCCTCTGTACCAAACAGACCTAATGTTTGCCGATATACAGAGAGCTGATTTTTAATTTTACGTTGCATTTCACGGCTAGGATGAAGCCTTGCAAGCAATGTGTTCCAAGCCTTCACCACCTCAAGGTCTCTTTCTTGCATCTTTCCTTGAAACTCAAGATCAAGCATATATGCTGCTGCATGCATAGGAGAGTCATACTCATTTCATCTGCTGATGCATAACTCCTTGATCTACTCGTGTCTGTCTACATTTGGTTCGAAACTCTCCAACCTCTCAATCATGCGATCCATACCTTCATAGATCTTTCCAATGCATGGATCCATGCCATCTGCAAGCCTCAACATGTGCATAATAGGATCAACCATTTGGTTGGTGCGATTCACCTCATCCCAAAAATCTCTATCAGAGACATATGTATTACATAATATAGCAGTAGCAGTGGCAGCCCCAGTCCAATTTTCATACTCATCACTAGCAAATAGCTTCCTAATTGCACTTTTGCAATAGTGCAATCGACCAAGCATAAGAAAGTTATATGCAAATCGTGTATCCGAGTATTTAAGAAGTTCTTTGTCACTTCTCTTGCGAAACTCAGTATGCAAGTACTAATGATTACATATAAATGTGATAATCTTGTTGCCTTTCGCAACAAGAGATGCAATCCATGGCAAGTCCCTAATATCCTTCAACAAATTATTCAAGCAATGAGCCATGCATGGACTAAAGGTGATACGTGGATACATTGCCATTGAAATGTTTCCTGCTTCCCTGTTTGTAGGTTCACCATCTGCCACAAACTGCATTACATTTTCTGCCCCAACAGCCTGCACTATCTCACATCACTCGGATGCCAATACATCTGCACTCTTTCCAGTCTTTGAAGCATCATGACTACCAATGAAGTATACATCCCCACGAGAATATGCGACAACACCATGTATGGACCTATGGCGTGTGTCACTCCATCCATTTGCTATCAATGTCACTACATTTATTGCCTATTGATTGCGAATATTTGTTGTTGCAATCTCTATGGTTGCTTTCTCCTTCTGAAGCAATGTAATGCTGATAGTTTTTTATGAAGGGGGCTTATATGTGGATCCATACTCTCCAATCTTTGTCACCATATTTAAAAAATAAGGTGATCTGGCTGATTTGAATGCAATATGGTCATGGTAAAAAAAGTGTGACATTGCTACATCCATTTCCTCTTTTTTCTTTGGTTCCCATGAAGTGTGCAATGAACTCTACAACCTGCTGCCATTGATGGCCCACGAGAAGGCTACGTAGCCACTAATCCTAGTGGTCTTCTGCATGAAGCACCATGCCCTGCTGGCCTTGGAGTCCATGTTGTTGGATCCACTACTATATTTGGCATCCTTCTGGCATGTGAATTCCCCATAGAAGTGGCTATGCGGTCAAGTAACTCCTACCTTTTCTCAATTGATACATTGGTGCAAAAACTCCTCTTTCCCCTCCTCATGTAGAAGATGGGCTCTCACTTTATCAGCCCCACTAGTGCGAGCATAAGAGCAAAGTTTGCATTTCCAAGGGCGAGCCCCTCCACCTCTCAATGGCACCCCTGCATCTACCTTATCCCACCATGACCAAGTAGTGCTTCGACTTCGTCCAATTGTTGACGAAGTACCTCCTCAAGATGATGAAGATCCCATAGATATCAATGCTGCCATCTATATAGAAGTGACAAATAATCAGTAAACTTCAATGAAATTGCAGAAATTTGCAGCCAAAATTTCAACATCCATGTGTCAAAGTTCAATGAAATTGCAAAAATTTCAACCAAAGTTCAATGAAATTGCAGAAATTTCAGCCAAAATTTCAACACGAGCGTCGAGAATCGACTTTCCTCGGACCTCACCTAATCGCAGGTAAGAGTCAGGCTAGGCAGGCAAGAGAGGTGGGCCACACGCCAGGCAAGCAAGAGAGGTCCGGTGCACGCCAGGTAGGCGGGAGAGGCAGGTGGGAGAGGTGGGAGAGGCAGGCAAGAGCACCCATGGTCTAGGCGAGGCAAATGTGGCAAGTGGAGCAAGCGAGAGAAGCGGGAGCAGGCGTGCTACACAGGCGGGGCAGGCGGGAGTAGCAGGAGTAGCGGGAGCAGGCTTGCGAGTCACGACACAGGCGGAGCAGGTGGGCAACAGGCGAGAGTAGCAGGAGGCTACGGGCGGCAGGCGGGAGTAGCGGGAGTAGGCGCGACACAAGCGACACAAGCAGGGTAGTCGTGTAACGCAAGTGACAGAGGCGAGAGGCGCAGGAGAGGCGGGAGAGTCGTGGACCAGCAAAACCACCCTTTTTTTTTTTATCACCTGAGAACGGCTGTTCCAAACATGGAACGGCCCTGGAACGGGAGGGAATGGCTAGGGAACAGGAGGGAACGGGACAAGGAACGACTAGAACGTTCCGCCAACGTTTCTTGGGCTCGGACCTCCCGAAATGCATTAATCCATTCCTATATGTCGGAACGGGCGTTCCCTGTCTCTATGATAAAAAGCCTCTGCTAACATCATTGCTGACATCACCAACCAGACCCACCATGATGTCATCACCCAAAAGCACCATATCATAATTGCAAGCTAGCCGGCTATTAGTGGACATTGCTGGCTATTAGTAGACATTTCTATCATATACAATCATCTCCTACCTGTGAACCTTAGTTTAAGCCAGACAAGTCCATTCGGAGCTCTAACATTTAGTCTATCTCTCATTTTATGTGTTTTGACAAAGGTGGCACCCTTGTATTACTAGTCAAATAGATGGTCCAATCAAACCAATTGTCCAATTGAATAGTTGGACCTGCCAAACTATCTAACTACTCAAACCAATTGGAACAATCAGATGTTCAAACCAATTGAACCAGTCAGAGTTTATGTGTCAAGTTGGCCAATTCTTGGCTCAGCTCCCCATTTAAGGTAGCCCCTACACTTGGCTGGTTATTATTCTCTTTTGCAAATCTTCACATTCTCTGTCATCCAATAGCTCTCTCCATCATTTGATGCATTCTCCATCATCAGCCTAATCTAGTGCACTCATTCATGCTTTGGGTTACGTGCACGAACTGCTCGTTTATATTCAGCATTTCATTTCAATTAAATGGAAATTTCTCCTTCTATTCTTTGTATTTCATCAATCTCTCTCTTCCCTTCTCTCTCCATATTCATGTTTTTCCATTGCACACTCTCACATAGTATTAGAGCCAAAAGAGAGGACCTAGAGATTCTGCAAAGAGGAGGCCACACTCTACTAGCTGTTTGGTGCAGATTTGTGGTGAAGAATGCTGATTTTCTGTGTTGTTTGGGCCTTCTACAAAGTGTACAAAGCATCATCAACTTGTGTTGCAGCAGTGTAGTTGATTTCTCCTCCATTTGGGCAGCCCAACATCAAATAGAGTAGTTTGTTGTGTATTGATATGTAGCCAACAAGAATTAGGGTTTGCATGACAACACTAGAACGTGTGCATGACAACCTCAATGATTCAAGAAGGTTGGCACTGTAAATTTGGCCAATGGTGGACAGGCAAATAGGTGAGATACAATTGGAAAAACCTGCATGCAACAACTAGGGGGCAATTTGGGCTTGATATTCCTAGACTTTGGAACTTGCATGCAAATGCTCAAGACCTGATTTGCACCTACAGGTGCTTATTATCCGGGGGCAATTCAGGGCTTGATGCAATTGTTCATTGAAACCCACATGCAAGTATTCTTGACTCAATCTATGCTCGGATGTACATCAGATCAAGGAGAAAGGGACACCCATATGGATGATGGAGCCTCATACTTCTAGTAAAGCTTCACCCATTATTAAGCCACAATGTGTGGAGCTAAACATGTCATTTTAGAGCGGAATGTATTGTAGCCTATAGGCCAAATGTGGACCTCATTGCACTACAACTTACAAGATATTCAAAAGATTTGCCAAAGATACCAAATCCATGAGCTAAAGACAAAGAAACACTATATATACGAATGCCTTGCCTACTATTAGATGTAAAGCTGCTATCACTATCCTTTCAAGAAGGGATTTGATCCCTACATCAAGTTACGGCATTCCTTGAACCAAAGATATTTAGCACTCTATCTCTTGGAGGCTTATAAATTCAAGATTCACTAACCCCTCCTCAAGCAACAATAGCCATGGCTGTGTAGGATATGAGAGAACAAGCACTTTTAAACTCGTGCAAGGTCATAGAACCATCAACACATGCTCCACCAAACATATCAACTCCACCAAGTAGAGGCCATTCGCGGCAACTATTGCACTACGAGGCCACATCTTCGAACAAGCAACATCCATGGGATTACCTAAGGATCCACGCAATGATCTTGCACCATTGTTGGAGATTCTCCCTGTGCTAGATCTTGTAGGATGATTGGAGAGCCAAGAGCTTTGTATACATTGATGGCATTGTCTTTGTTTTGTGTTGATATATTTGTCTATCCATGACGAGACATAACATGGATCTATTGCATTCATTGATTTGGTCTGATGGTCACTTTCTCATAGATGTTAATAAGACTTTCTTCCTCCTCTTTTCCTGCTCTATTATGCATCTAATGTAGAGTCCTCTAGATTTTTTATATTAAACACAAAGCACGGAAGCAAAGAGTCAAGATATAATATGGAGCTAGTTGAATTCTTGATAGCATTTTCATATGTTCAAAGAGAGAAAATATTCTCAACAGACTTGTTGCTTGATCAAGACAGAGCTGACCCGGCCCACAACCCCTTGAAATCATACTGCAATATCCACAAATAGCTGTCTTTATGATCAATTGTTAATTGTTCTGCTTGTTCGATGTTTTACTTCACATTCGACTGCCAACGTACCATGTCACTGCCCGCTATGCCATCTCTACTAGAATCAAAATGTAACATGAAGCTAAGTAGCGATCTAATATGGAGCTGCTTGAATGCCTGATAGCATTTTCATGGGTTAGAGGCGGGGCAAATTTTCTCGACGATTGATTTCTTGCTTGGTTGGGATGGATCTGACCTAGTCCCTGGCAATCATACTACAATATTCTCAAATGGCTGTCTGTAAGATCACTAATTTGATGTTCTACTACGCATGCATACCATGTCACTGCTCACTATGTCGTCTCTCCTCATCATCTCCAATCCTGCTCACGCCTCCACCGGCTACTACACGGCCATCCTATTTGTTGCATCTTTGGAAGCTTCAGCTTCTACCATCACTTGCTGATAAGGGAGCTCTTGACGTAATCAATGTCATTTCCTGTTTGTGAATGCCCTATTTACGACGGCCTTATAATACCTGCTCTGGCTCCATTACGTCTTCATGTGGTGGTACACACAGGCTATGGCACACATCTATGATGATGATGTAAATGAGAAGAGCTTACAAGGGCAAGAAGCGGGTAAAGAACTCACCGAATACAAAGCTTCGCCTTGGCACTGACAGCAGTGGCACCCTTGCCAGACCGTTGCTTCAGCTCGAGACCTTTGACCTAGTGGTGTTTGTTTTCTCTCCCTCGCTTATATATTAAAATATTGGCCAAGTATATGTTTGCATCCCTAAGCTCGAAGAGATATTTGGAGTCTTAGACTCACAATGATTTTGTATTGATCATATCAGGGCTTAGATTAATATGTATAATTAAGGGGCACCCAAGCCCTTGACCATAAACTGTGACATCCTTACTATATATTAAGAGGAGGTCGGGGGCCACTACAATGTTTCTATTCCGTGGTACAATGTGCCAAGTTCATCTTTGACAGGAAACCAAATTCGTTTGATTTTTCTTGACAATGAGACAGAAATGCCAGAATGTCATACCTGCAGTCGGATAGCAATGCCAACTCTCTCTCTCTCTCTCTCTCTCTCTCTCTCTCTCTCTCTCTCTCTCTCTCTCTCTCTCTCTCTCTCTCTCTCTCTCTCTCTCTCTCTCTCTCTCTCTCTCTCTCTCTCTCTCTCTCTCTTTCTCTCTCTCTCTCTCTCTCTCTCTCTCTGTGTGCACCTCAGACCACGGAGCAGCAGCAAGAAAACTCTCTCTCTCTTTGTGCACCTCAGACCACGGAGCAGCAGTAAGAAAACTCTCTCTCTCTCTCTGTGGAGGCAAACACGCATACCCAAGATACACAGGTTTATGAGGGTTCTATCTCACAGAAAACGAAAACCTTTTAGTAAGCCTAAAACACAAATGACCTGAACGGGCATTTCTACTTTTTTTTTTAATAATGCGCAGTTTATTTATTGAGAACGCGGGGGCGGGTGCCACGAGTCCAGCACCCGCCCCCCCCAAAAATCATGCCCGCCCCGGTGCTTCGAGTCTAAGCGCGGAGCGCCTAGTGTGGTCTTATTACAATGTCCATCTTGGTAACCAACTAAATAGAATCATAATCACTTTTTACAATATATAAGGTGCCTTTACGAGTGCTTATGAAAATGGAACTTTTGACCTTGAGTTAACACACCATCTCAGTACTACTTGAGTTAATGGGTCTTGGCTAGAGCTTTGGAGTCTTGAAATAACCATAGTGGCATCTATACTAATGTATTATTTTGGCTATGGGTTTGACGAAACACCGAACCTCCAAATTCATCCCAAGCCTAGGTGAGGGTTCTGAGCATCTTACCACATCTTTTTTGGAGATTTTTTTCACTTTTTTTAAATTCAAATTTCAAACGTGATTAGTTTTAGACTCAACTCATCATCATGATTAAGGGGTAATCAATGGCCCACTCCTCCTTCTACCTCTTTGCTTTGGGTAATACAATTCAGGTGCTAATCTCACTGCTCACTACTCACATATGGTGTCTCTACTCAAGTTTGCTAGAGGTTTGTTCTCTCCCTCTGCCTCTCTCTCTCCACACAAAGATGGAGAGAGAGAGAGAGAGAACAATTGCTATGCATCCCTCTGTCTATGGTGTTAGCCGCTCTTGAGATCAATGCGACTAAAGATACTAGCCCCTTGCAACTTATCCAAGATATCATCTATCCTTGAAATATGAAAACGATTTTTGATTGTGATCTTGTTCAAAGATATGTAGTCTATGCACATACGGAAAGAACCATCTTTCTTTTGAACAAGTAAGACTAGAGAGCAGTATGGAGAAGAGCTAGGTTGAACTAACCCTTTTTCCAACAGTTCGTTTACTTGTTTTAGGATCTCCTCTTACTAACTTGCACTTACTCGGTAAGGCAGTTGGTTAGGTGGTGAACTGCCTAGGATAAGATCAATTGTGTGATCTTCTGAGCGCTTAGGAGGTAACTCTCCTAGGAGTGAATCACCATAACAATTTTCATATTCTTTAACAAAATCATGTTTGGCTTGATCAATTAAAGAGAGGGGTTCTTTTAAAGTTTGAAACTTAGAAGCATTAGTTGGTATTGTGTGTTCATTAGAGGCATCAAGTGCCCTTGAATAATTAGCTTCTTTTGACTCGCTCACAAAAATCATGTACGCAAAAATAGCTTTCGTTGTTTCTTTAGAAATGCTAACATGACTAACCATTGGCACAGGCCAATCTCCAACATCTGCAATGCATACTATATTCCGATCCTTGAATTGAAATGCAAGGATCTTCTTAACAAAATCGGGAAGAGGTCTAATCTTGTAATGCCAAGGCATACCTAAGATAATATCACAGTTACCAATGGGTGCAAGTAGAAAAGATTCTTGGTCGTGGTAATCCCCAATTCTAAGATTCAACTTCCCCTGGATAGGAGTAGAATTGGTTCTAAGTCCTTTAAATGCCGAACCTGATCCAATTGGTGTTCCCAATCAATCTGGTGAAATTTATAGCATTTCAACAGTATCTGCTAACACAAATATATCTATGGACCCTGGATCAAAGAATATCAAAACTCGTTGATTGTTGAGTATCTCCCAAACCTTTAAGAGTTATCTCTTCTTCTCATTTGAATGAGTGTTAGCTTGCACATCCAGAATAGAATTTGAGGATGGCAGAGGAGGATCTTTAACCACATTTGCTTCCTTCCTTTTGTGAGGACAATCAGGCTTCATATGCCCTAACTCGCCACAAAGAAAGTACCTTCCTTTCTCTTTGTACTTTTGTATCTCAAAGGGTGAGAGATACTTGTGCTTCTTCTTGTTACCCGTTGGCTTTGAATATTGGTCATGAGTAAAGGTAGGTCTTCTTCGATTAGTCATATCTCTTGGTTGATCATAGAGCTGCTCTTGTCTAGCTCTATAAGAACTCATCTCCAACTTTTGAGATGTACTAGGTGTATGCAAACTTTCAGCTAGGATGGCAGACTCCATCATGTGAGATAAGGTGTCATGTGGATACACCTTCATGGTTCTATGTAAATGAGGGAGTAGGCCACGTTCATTTTCTTCTCTTCATCGCTCATCTCTATGAAAGGAGTAACCTTGGGAAGAGTAAACCAAAACTTGTTCAGATAACTAGTGATCTTCTCATGTTCTTTCTAGCCTAGCCAATCCCACTCCTCCTTGACATCATTCTCAAAATCAGGATGCAAGAACTGAGCATAAAACTTTTTCTTGAACTTTTCCCAAGTCGTAGGTTTTCTTCCCTCCAAAATGAGAGTCAACCACCAATTGCTAGCGGTGTCTTTCAAGTGCATACCTACATGCCTAAGCTTGGACTTTTCTGAGAAATTACCATTAAAAAAAAACAACTTCAAATTGCCTGACAAGACTAACGCCTTAGCAGGATCTCTCTTACCAGAGTAAGAGTCAAACTTTATGTCCTTATTCCCAAACTTGAAAGAAAGGCTTAGTCTTCTTAATCTTGCTCCTCTTATGGTTCCTCTTTGTCTGTTTGCAGATTGCACGAAACTTAGAACCAAGAGAGTAGGAACTAGAAGATGAGGAGGAGGAGGAGGAGGAGGAGGAGAAGGAACTTGAGTAATCAAGGGAGTAGCTGGTTTGCTAAGGGAGATGACTCCCTCCTTATCCGCCTCACTCGAGGTGAGGTCTTTTTACTCTTCTTGACCCAAAAGTCCTTTTTCCTTCTAGAAAGCTTCTCAGCAATTCGATGGTTTGCACCTTCACCATCAATTGGTGCAATGGTATTTCCTCCAATATCACCATCTTTTGGAGGATTCGATCCTTCATAAGTAGCTTCTTTCCTTGCCCTTAAGCTGTCAATCAATTGATGTACTTCGGGAATTTCCAACAAGCTACGATACTCTCTCAATTGAGCCTGTAATTGCTCACTTGTAGGCACTTCATCAATTGCCATCTTTACCTTCTTCTTGCAAGGATCACCTTTACTTTGAGAAAAGTAAAGATACCTGCTTTGATACCACTGTTATAAGATCCGAGATGCGCGCTTGACTTTCTTATATAGTTAAAAGATATATGGTGAATATTATGATGGCGCAAAGAGAGAACAAATGAGAGAAAAGAAAGATGTAGAGAGAGAGAGAGAGAGAGAGAGAGAGAGAGAGAGAGAGAGAGAGAGAGAGAGAGAGAGAGAGAGAGAGAGAGATTGACAACACACTAGGGACTGGAAGATGGGTCAGTCCCACCCCTTGTGGAGTTATATTATTGACAAGGATCAAGCTCCTCCGTTACACATAAACCAGTTCTTAACTTGTAGATCTTGGGATCAAGATCACGGTTCCTTACACGATATACAACCAGCTAACACTTGCACAACTTGGAAGTTGGCACCTTTTGATCCTTCTTGAGTCTCTCCTTCTCTCCTACACAATATGTGTAGGGCTCTCCTCTTGGAGCTTGATTTTAGTAGAGCTTTTGCAGCACTTGCACCTTCTAGGAATACTGATCTCTAAATGGTCTCATGGCCATGGTAGATCATCATCAATACTTAAAGAAAAGTGAGTCATTAGTTTATTGACATAAATTTCTTAAATAGAGACTATGTAATAAGCAATCAATTTAGTGACAGTAACACTTGGATTAGTGAAGGAGATCGATGAATCTTAACTATACTCCATCCATTTGCAATAAAAGATTAAAAAATACCAAAAGAGATACCAAATTTGGAGCCAACAAGCTATCCGTTGACCATGATTAAGTGGTAACATTTGTATTTTCAGTTTATGTGCATTTTATGCTTGCTGTATTAGGTGATTTACCACCTTATCCCATAAGGAAGACTCATTTTAAAGGGTTTGGGCTTTGAAGGTAAGTGTTTAGAATCAAATATCACAAGTTCGTTTATCACTCTTGTAAAATGCAAAATGCAAAACACACTCAGCTCTTGCACAATGCAGCCATCGCAGTAGCTTTGGTAATTGTCGTTCTTTGTTAATACAATGAGAGGATACACTAAGGTTTGTGGAGGAAATTCAAAGTGTACTAACAAATAAACTCTGAAAATGCAAATGGAAAAATGAGATAACAAACATTTTAAAAATTTTCAATCAACAAATCAAGTATGCTAGGAAACTGTGAATACAATTCATATGATGGGCCATGATAGAGTTTTTAAGTCCCAAAGTGATAGTGATGGTTTTTACATTTCTCTATGAATGTGACGGTCTCTATATTCTTAAACAGAGATAGGACTAAACTTGAACGGTATGAAATTATTTCACATATAGATTGGATCAAAATGTATTAAATGGTGGATTCCATGGAGCAACAACCACTAGGTTTCATTGTGCAAGAACAAACGTTTAAGTTTTGATACCAATGTAACCTAGCTAGAACTTTAGGCTCTTAACTTAAGCAACTTTAAAACAAGAAAACTAAAAGGATGACACACAAGGAAACAATGCTAAGGTGTGATCCCGATGCGAGAAGAAATCTTCATTGTCTTTCCCAATTCAAGATATCAACCAAATTTTTGTCAAATTCTAAAACAATTAAAAGCAAAGAAAGGCATAATGATCTGATTCAGAAGTCCTCCAATCTTGCTCTCAATGCACAATTTAGCCTCAACTAAGTCAAAGACTTCCACAAAAGAGAAAAGTTTCATATATTTTTATACTAGCACTCACATGCCAAAATCAAAGCAAGGACAAACTCCCACAATTCAAGCTCATTATGCAATTCTTCAATATACAAACACTAGTAGCATTGTCATGTCTTCATAAGGGGCTTTATCTAAAGATACGCTTGCATGCTTTGAAAAATTATGGGGGGGTCATACTTTCACAAGGACTTGGAGACTCTAAGCTTCAAAGCAAGTTACACACTCAAAAGAAAAACAAGATAGCTAATACAATAAGTACTATAATTGGGTACATTCTATGTATGTTAGGTCTTGGGTCAAATGTGGTACGTATGCAAAGATATCTAATGATGATAAACATACAAAGTAAAGATCCAACCATTTGAAGCAAATCACCCTCAAAGATGAAAAGACTCTTCACCCAATGCAGAGTAGCTTTCAGGCAATGAATCCAACATATTAGAAAGCTTGCACACCCTTAATCAGCTTCTTCTATGGTTGTAGCCCTATAGTCACAATTTGCAGCAGATCCCCCTCAAAGATAAAAAGACTCTTTCACCCAGAGCGGAGTACCTTTCAGGCAATCAATCCAACACATTAGAAAACTTGCACACCCTTAGTCAACTTCTTCTATGGTTGTAGCCCTAAGGTCACCGAAAGGGTCTGGTAGGTTCAGTCCATTCCATACATACCTGATATACAATGTGCAATTAGCCACCTTCTACCATGGTTGACAGCCACATGCCCAACTAGGCGATCTGACAGCTTATTATACATTCGGCACATAGCTAACGTCTCAATATGCAGGATCTTTCCAGTATCTAATGTTTCGATATTTCATAATCATCCCAACATTGTCATTTTGCCTTGTTTTACATTCAATTTTATGACATAGCCCACGTCTCAATGAGTGGCATCTTTTGCCCAATCAGCTTCAAGATTGTCATTTGTTGAATTGATTTGCTCCAAGTTTTGAGGATTGACCCAAACATTGATCAAGCAAAAAGCACGAAGAACAGAGAGGAAGAGGCGAGAAATTGCATACCTGTGCAGGTTCTATGAGCTGTCTAACATTCTAGGTGGTGGTTGCAAAAGAAGGAGGACTCGATGGTTGTGTAAGGTTGTCGCATACACCCAAAATGGATTAAATGATGAGATTAGGGCCGAATGTGCGGTCTTGAGACTTTGAGACCAACTTGATGACTCCTTAATTCATGAATTGAGGCATCATACTAGATTGTCTAAAATAGTTGAGAAGTGCCACTAACTCAACTCCACGTGGTGGGGGTTAAACACTGCCTATACCTAGCTGTCTATATTTACCTTGTACTTAGTACCTACACACCTATACATTATAGGTAGCAGCCACCTCCATTACTGTCATCTTTATTCCTTATTCTTTATTATGATAGAATAATAAAGGGAAGGCAAGTCACACATTGTGACTGCTAGAGTTTCCATACATCGATCTTGCTCTCTCTAATTCAAACCTCTATAGAACTTGCTTTTGCTTTTGCTTATGCTTTTCCCTTTCACTCCTACTCACCCTTTCAACTAGTATTAGAGTGGGCATTCGAGGAGCTTCAATCATTCCACTTTAGCCTGAGAAAGAGAGCTTCAACCCCAGCTTCCATGGCAACTATGTCTTCAATCATTTGAGGTACATATCTCCCCATCTTCCCTAGCCTCTTTCTCAGCTTTAAGACAACATTTGGTTAATGCCAAGTGACCTCAAAGGATCAAAACTAGAAGGAGAAGCCCCAAGATAGTTACCCGCAATTTTCGGCACATTTTTAGGGCAAGTATCCTACTTAGTTGGCTCTATCTTGGGCATCATCTGGAGAAGATATCATTAGCCATTGGATGTCATTTGTAAACAACGGGACATCAATTATTTGAATCTTTATGCTTCATTGATGCTTATTCAATGAGATTTTAATGTTGAGATGACGTATTGATTTTTAGGGATGCTCTACAAAATAGATATTTGCTGTCATAAATAGTGCACAACAAGCATATGCTTTGAATATTAGTGCAATCTATGCTTACATACAATCTAGGAACACTCTTTGATTATATGTATGCTTGACACTACTGGTCATGTATAGATATGCTCTCCTTTGAGCCTTGAGCTTTGATTCTAAGCTCTCTTGCATCCATATTTGCAAAGTTGCATAATCCATTTTCTTATTTATGAGCCTGGATACTTATGTTATTACATACTCTCAGATGTATTACTTGGTATCTTTAGGCTTTCGAATGTTATGACATACAAGTATTGAGCTTGCTTTGCTCTTGCATTCTCAAGTTTTCTTTCTCTATGAGAAATTTCAGATTTTATCGTAAAGCTTGGCTTTTAGAAACTATGGGAGTCTCTAATATATGCTCATTGGTTTATGCAAACATTATCTTTATTGTGAGTTTATTTTCATTTGATTTTGTTTTGGTTACACAATATCAGAAGGGTTGTTTGTCATGGATACATGCTTTGTTATACTGAGCTTCATTGCTCATGAGTAGTGAATTGGTTGTAGCTTGATAGATCTCATTTTTCTTGGAGATCTCTTATGCACAATTACTTGTTACCCCTTGGTTCGAGATGTATCTATGTATCTAACACTTTTTGATTCTCTAATACTATTTGGTAGTTGGAGTTGTATGCTCTTCATTGGTCAACTACTAGTTGCATTGGACTTTCCTGGTAGTGGGAACATTTTATTTTGGGAATTTGTTTGCAATTGAGTTTTTATTTACTATAGTTTCATGGACAACACTATTGTACTTCATCTTGCAATCATTATTACAGGTGCTTTTAGTGCTTTTGATGATAGTGCTATCTTTAACATTGATAAGTTAGATGGCAACAATTTTAACTACCAGAAGACATAGATTTGGCAAGCCTTCTACTATTAGTCTATCAATGCCTCAAAACTTCCCAACTTTCATGTTGAAAACCACCTCTTAAATTTCCTTTAGTGAAAATGGTATACCCAACAGGAGTGGCTCTTTGGTGTCAATTGGGACCATTGTGTCATCTAGAAAGTCATAAAGCCCATATTCATAGTTTGGGACAATAGAAGGCTCAGAGCCTGGAATGGTTGCTAAGTGTTCTTTAAATGTTCTATCACATATCAACTTTCCTTACTAGTTTTCCATACATATTAGTGCTTCCTTTTTCTACTTGACTCTTAGCTTTGAGAAGTAGAAGCTATTAGGTTCATTCCCTAGGAGTTCCCATTGTCCTTTTAGCTTGATTTTGGTAGCCTTGATTCCTTTCTCTTTCTTAGCATTAATGAAATCTTCGATGTTCTTAAGATAGCTTTTGTCATTAAATTGATTGCTTATTACACATTCTCTATTTAATAAATTAAATATGTCAATAAATTAATGATTCACTTTTCTTTAAGTGTTGATGATGATCTAGCATGGCCATGAGACCATTTAGAGATCAATATTCCTAGTGCATCACTTAATGGGGTGATCAAGCACTATGACATGGATATCTGGTGCAAGTAGTACAAGTTATGAAGGGGAAAAGAAGTGTCTACCAAGTGTAAAAGTGTACACAAGAACCAAGGAGTTACACATAAATGAAGATGGATTGAGTTCTAAGAAGAGGAAGTGCATTTGCATTGTGTATATGTATTTATGTGTGCATATGTGGATGCCTAGGAACATTTACTTGTGTCTAATGAGCATTGCTTTCATTTGGATCATCCTCTCCCTTACAAGTCAAGGTTTAAGGTATTTTCTTTCATTAAGAAAGACGAGAGAGGGAATTCTCTCACTAAGAAAGATGAGAGATACGATCCTCTGGAAGTGAGGAGAGAAGTGATTTTCTCTTTCTAAGGTCTAAAATGACACAAGCTTTCGTGTGGAAGTCAATCTTAAGATTGAGGCCTAAGGCAATTTAATAAACTCTCCTTAAGGTGGTTGCATGGACCACAAATTAATAGTATAGTTTGAGAAGCTTTTTTTTTTAAAGACATGGTGAATCCATTTTTAAAATATCTTGCGATAGAAAGATGATCTATAAAAATGGCCTACGCGGGTTATCGAAAATAACGAAATCTACAACTTTCGTGTTAGACGTTTTTTCATCCAAGCAACAAACAGAGAGATATCTCGAAATTGGTGCTACAGAGTAGATCTTGGAACATCCACATCTTGCATGAAGATCAACCTTTCCAATCTTGGCACTCAAGTCTCTCTCCAAGAAGAGAAGCACTTGAAAGCCTATAAAAGAGGAGGCTCTCCTTGGGCGTGGGAGAGGTGAAGGAAGCATCACTTTGCATGCATCCAAGAGGATAAGAGAAGGTGCAAGTGCTGCGGAAGCTCTGCTGAAATCAAGTTCCAAGAGGAGAAGAGAAGGTGCAAGAGCTGCAAAAGCTCTGCTGAAATCAAGTTCCAAGAGAAGAAGAGAAGATGCAAGTGCTGCGAAAGCTCTACTGAAATCAAGCTCCAAGAGGAGAGCCCTACACATATTGTTTAGGAGAGAAGGAGACTCAAGAAGGATCAAAAGGTGCCAACTTCCAAGTTGTGCAAGTGTTAGCCAGTTGTATACCATGCAAGGAACCGTGATCTTATTTTCAAGATCTACAAGTAAGAATTGGTTTATGTGTAATGGAGGAGCTTGCTCCTTATCAATAATATAACTCCACAAGGGGGAGAACTGGCCCATCTTCCAATCCCCAGTGTGTTGTCAATCTCTCTCTCTCTCTCTCTATATATATATATATATATATATATTCTCTCTCATATCTTCTCTCTCTGTGCTAGCATAATATTTACCATATATCTTTTAAGTATATAAGAAAGTTGAGTGTGTATTCCAGATCCTATAATAGCTTTGCATTACCATATCAAGTGGAAATAGGAGAGAACATCGAATACTCTTAATCTAGCTCTCTAGGCCAGATCCTATGCAATTCTCCTAGTGGCCGCTTTTTGTGTCCCATTCTCCTTAGCTACAATGGTGATAGCCTTCTAAAATTTTAGTGAGATGTATCCAGGGGTAACCTAAGAGTCTCTAGCCCTTTCCCAAGCATGGGACATCCTATTGATGAAAGATTTATATTCTAAGAAGGGGGCATAATTTAGCTAATCCATTATTGTTTCTTGAAAGTAGGATCATCCTACACATAGTCAAGATAGGGACTTGATCATAAGCCACAATATTATCAAGATCTAAGTATTTTATTTCACCACTAAAACCACCAAGTGCCCTATGTAGCATAGAATATGTCCAAACTACCCCCTCATCAAGTGCCATGTGTGGGATAGAATATGTCCATCCTACCCCTTCACCAAGTTGATCCCGCATGTCTATTGTGCCATGTGAACTTGGGCTTGCTTTCTTTGGTAGCCAACACTACCAAATCTTCTAGGTTGTAGGCCACAATGAGGAGTTGCAAGCCTCTCTTTCTTCAGAAAGCATTGTATCGCTCTCATGCAATTAATCTTCTTCTTTATATGTCATATTCCAGTTGCAATCCATTAGAGCATTTCTTCCTTAACAAGTGTCAATGGAGGAAACCCCATTGCTTGGCCCTAGTGACTGAACAATTCACTGCATACACAGAACAAATCAAAAGCTCTTCATGGCAGATTTTCACCTTGACATCAATGCAACTTCTATCTCCTTTGCAAAGGTAGGAGAGGGGTTGAATTGATCACAAACTAATAGTAGGGTCCCATCCTTTCCCTTGGAGGCTACATTGTAGAAGATATTCAAGTCAGTGATATGAAAGACTTTGCATGCCCCCTCATCCATCTTAACCTCTTGAAGAGCTAAGAAGTGAGGTTTGTGTTTCTTGACAAGCCCATATGTGACCTACTTTCTAAGATTTGAGATGAGCCCTTGATGTTCCAAGAGTAAAATTTGAGCTTAGAAGACAATGATGTCATGTCTTTACACTGCAATAGGTTCATCCAATATCTCATGATCATTGATCAGGGTGTAAAAATTTTGGTCCACTAGGGGGATTCAAGCAAGCCTCTTGAGAGAAGGTTCCCTATTGTTCTTCTTATAAATTCCTTTGTTATTTGCGTGCTTTGAAGCAATATTTATCCTTCTTGTTTTGCTTATTGTGTTGCACAATCATGTCCTTTTTTGTTTGGCGTGCCCCCTAGAAGGAGGGACCATGCTCTCCATACCATCTTTGCTACTTTACTTGGCTAGCACAGGCTTAGAAAGCTAGCCTTCATTCTTCAAGAGCTTGCCAATATCTTGCTTTTCCACCTTTTGAGAGACATTATCATCTCTCTTCTTTTTCTTAATTTTCCCTGTAGACTAAGTTAAGTTAACCAACCTATGTCTAGGGGACAATTTCCAACAAAGTGGCCATTTCCTTTGCACTTGTAGTAGGAATTGGGGAAGGTTGAAAACCTAACACTAAGGAGGACTTCCATGCCCTTAGGGCCTTGAAGCTACATGAACTCTAGGAGCTCATTGCACCTGTCCTAGAGAATATAGGCTTGGCTCATTGATTTGATGAGGCCCCAAGATGTCACTGGAGAAGGAGAGTGTAGGACCTTACCAATGTCACTGTGATAGTTGTAGATTCATCCATTGCACAAGGAAGAAAATTTGTAAACTCAGTCCATATAGTGCATTTGTATGAGAGAGCACACCGTCTATAGAGAAGGAAGACGATCATGGCATAGCATAGACTAGATTACCCCTAAAACTAATAGCAAGCCATCACCTAGTTGTGTTCTACTTTGGACCCCATCAATGCTAGGTAGAAACCTTTCTTGAAAAATTCCCCCATGAAATACATATACACACCTGTAGAGCCAATAGTGTGATGTAGCACTGCCAAACTTAATCAAGGGCCAGAGATACTTGGGCTTTGTGGACTTGCACCCCTTCATGCACTTAGGCTTTGCATACAAAATTATGATGGTTTGGGTCTTTCATTAGAGATCGCTTTATTTTGGCCATGTCAAAGTCACTACTCTAAAGCACTTACTTGTAATTTAGGGAGACAGCTTGCATCTCCTTTGTTTTTTGCTCAAGTTGATGCATACATGCCTACCATGTGGTAGAGTTAATGGGCTTTGAATGTGTCACTAGCACCACATCAATCAAAGAAGTTATTAGCCACGTCGCTCAATTATTAACCATATCACTCAGTTTAAAGGAGGGTCAAATCCCATTTCTACTCCCCTTGCACCCCCCCCCCCCCTTCCCCTTTGCAAATCCATTAGGTAGGGATGTCCCTTAGCACCCCTCATGTTTTCCCCTCATCATGGACCCCCTCCTCCATAAAATTGACAAGTGTATCCAAAATAGTATACCATTAAGAGTTTACCCCCTCCTAGATAGATCCCAAGATGCTATCCAATTCTTTGCTAACAATAAGCTTCTATTGTGGAAGCTAATAGGGCCTTGATGTCCAAGCTTTTTGAGGTATACTTCGAATTCTCTCAATTCTTTGCTTCCAAAGTTAATTAAGCCAAAACTAAACTCTTTTCTCTCTCTTGAGAGGAACCAAAACCATGGGTTTTGTAGCCATGCTTCAAGGTGGTGAAGTTGGGAGAAATGGTATGGTACCTAGGAGCCCCTATATTAGTTAGTGTTTCTCTGACACAAATATTTAACTAGTTTTTAAACAAGTTTCAAGTGAAGGTGAAAGACTAGTTCAATGCACTACTCTCTCTTGTTGCTGGGAAGTTGACAATTATCAAAAGCATGGTGGCCTCTAGTATTGTCTACATTGCATTACTATTGCAATTCAATCATGCAGCTTGGGCAAAAGTTGAGAAGCTTATCATAAGCTTTCTAAGGCTCTTGCCCAAATCACCTGGGACGTGCTGATTGAGGATAAAGGACTTAGAAGTGCTAGTCTAGAGGGCCTTTTCATTAAGGAACAGAGTCTAAATATGGCTTTGCTCAGAAGAATGGATGGCAGCCAACCATGGATGATCTTCAAGGGTGGATATCTTCTACTAAGATCAAAGGAGAAACTCAAATCCATCCTAACTAGCAAGACATTATCTCATGCCCCTAGTTGGTCATCGAAATTCCCTAGTCAGACATAGCTCAAGCAATGGTGGCCCAATCGGCAAAAGATTCTAAGCAATGCCTCTTGGAATTCTAGGGGGTAAGAAAATGAGACTGCTCATTGGGGCATAGCATTTGGCTCTCCCTCTATGCTTATGACTTGGCTCTAGCACCTATGCATAGGAAGGCTAGTGCCCTACACAACAAAGGTGTCGCCTCCTGGGTGGACATTTGGGATAGTCAGCAAAGCTATTGGTAGCCAATGGAATGGATAGTGGAACACTCAGGTTAATTGATTGTGAAGCTAATTGTCTTTCCTTGGTGACTCTATAAAGAAGAGAGGTTTGGCCCTCTTCCATAGTTAGAAAGAAGGACTCAATCCTAAAGGATCTTACCATTCCGAAAAGTGAAAAAAGAGTCTCCAATGGCCAAGACATCTATGTGGAAAAGAAGAGTTAAAAGAATCTAGAAACCCCCCTCCTACAAGATAAATGTGATATGGTGAAGGCTGATCTTAAAGAAGCTATATTTCACAATGAGTCCCATTGTTGTCTCATTGTGATAAGCTCAATATAATGACCCCATTACTTAGTTTATTTTAATAAACAATGTGTGTATACATTCCAAAAATTAATTTATGTTGAAAATAAAATGGTAAAACTAACTCTAGCTATGAAGATAATTGAAGGAAGGCTTGGGAAACCCTCCCAAGACAAGCTTATTTAAACTATGTTTGTAGTATAGAACAACAAAAAGAACTAGTGTAGTGGATAGTCACTTGGTAGTTGAGTGCACTTGGGTGACAACATTGTCAAGATAGATGATCTCTTGGGAAGCTTTTCCTACAAGCTAGTGGGAGCTTCTCACGGCAACCAATGGCGCCAATGAAGCCTTCGTAGGCCATTGCCAAGTATGCCAAGGTCTATGCCTTGGTCGCCACCTTAGAGTGACGCCCGCTCGACGACGTGTCGTGCGATGCTCGTCGTATATTCGTAAATTCTTATCTTTATCTCCACGCCATGTTCTAAAAACAGAGCCCCTCTCTGACATCATCACTGATGTCATCGAAAACGCTAAAGTAAGCGTTCTCTCTTTATCCCCCCTCTCCCGAGTACTATATAAATAGGGATAGAGCATCACATCAGAACAATAACCCATGCAGAAGTCTCTTTGCTATTGACATGATAAAGCTCTGCTACAATCAACCGAGTCTCTCTCTCTTCACACCTATGCAGAAGCACTGCTCAAATCCATCAAGCTTCTTGTATGGCTCCCAAGATATGTCGAGATGCTGGGGGGCTCATGCTCGGAGAGCTCCCTAATGCGAGGAAGTAGTAACTTTGCTGAGCGAACTCAACACGAAGTTGAAGCGCAAGTGGAAGTTACCCTCGAATCCATTCAACTCGAAGGACCAGTTATTCCATAACAAACTGAGGTTACAGCCATAACCCATATAATCACGGATGGATTGCCGAACAGAGATAATTGGGTTTAGTATATAAAAAAATGATTACTTTTAAGCTATTAACTCTACAACTTCTGAATTTTTTTATTTTATGTTATTACTTTTTTGCATCTTACGATAAGATGAGACATAAGTTAGTAATGTTAGAAAAACCCATAGGATAAGTCTATTACATATATTACGACGATTAGTTAGAATGTACTTAAACTTACAAAAACATGTTAGTATTATCAATTGCTTTTTAGGAAAGAGCATGGAAATTGATGAGGGGGATAGATTCTATGCATCGCATACATTAACAAGTGTGTTAAAAATGTTTTATGGTTAGGACTACTTTTGGATTTGTGAATGATAAATTATGTCTCTTATGATTCCGTGCTTGTAACAACCAGACAAGTTGTGGATCGTGGGGTCCCCAACTCAATGCTCCCTAACACTTTGGAGAGTGTGGAAAAGCTCACATGTGGTGGGTGGGAGTCCTATGCTCCCGAGGGAGGTAGGTGTTTTTTATTTTTGATCACTCAAGCACCTGAGAGGGCAAAGGGCAAAGTGATAAGTGCCCCTGCTATATGTAGGATGGCTCTTGAGGCTCAAGGAAGCTTAGAGGGGCTCTGAGCTAGTAAAGTCTCTATTGACCCCCCTATTAACCCTCAAACGATTGAAGGTGGAAAATTCGGAAAAGCTAAAGTAGAAAACAAAGACAAAGGCCAAGGCAAAGAGAAACAGAAGACAAAGACGCACAAGGAGAAGAGTCCTAAATAAGGGAGAAAGGCGCACAAGGAAAAGCGCAAGTCAAAACTTTTGTAAAAGAGCGCAAGCGCATCATGGTTTAATTCAAGGAGCGCCGGGCTCTCACCCGTGCAATTTGTAAATGTAGATGGGCAGCGGAAAGGAAGCTAGGAAGATAGAAGGACAATGGGAAAAAGGGCCTAGGCTATGGCCGGCCATGTAAAAAAGGGGATGGCCGCCCAAAAGGGATGTAGGGTTTTGTATATAAAGTTGAAAAGTGAATGAGAAGCTCATTCTTGTGTGTGGCCAAAAGTAGCTCTCTTCTTCTTCTTCTTCTTCTTGTTCTTGCTTGCTTGAGCTTGTGCTTGAGAGAGGAAGTGTGAGAGTGTGAGGTAGTGAGTGTGTGAGGGTGAGGGACCGAGGAGGAGAAGCTCTCCATCTTCTCCTCTCTTCTTCTCTTCTCTTCTCTTCTCTTGTCTTGCTTGCGGCGATGGAGCTTGGAGCTTGGAGCGGGAGGATCGAGCTTGCTTGAAGCTTGCACTTGGATCGTGGAGCTACTGGGGTGTGCGGGAGAGGAGGTAACTCGAATGGCACGGAGGTAAGCTCACTACACCCGTAGGTATGGATGGCACGTCGGTTATGTGACAGGTAGCCATTAGTGCTCGGCTTGGAACGCTTGAACAATAAGCGGTCCGTGGGTCTTGGCGGTTGAGTGAAAACTCCCACACTTTGGTTTCGTTGTCGGGACCAATGGATTCAAGCCTTGAGAGCTTGCGCACTTCGAATCGAGCATTGGAGCAGGGTTTTCCCCGAACCGGTGCTTGAGGTAGATAGGTAGGAAGCGAGGGGGTTAAAGATGGTATTCGATCTCCTTGGCAAGCAGTTTTTTTTTTTTTTTTTTTTGGGATTGAGATCTATGTTGTGAGATGGAGTAGTGTAGATATTTATTTTGTGATTTGGATACATTTAGGATAGGAAAAAACAAAGAAAAACAAGCAAACAGTAGGGTTTTCTGTTGCTGTATAACAGGCTAAAATAGGGAAACAGGAGACCATATTCAAGTTTCTGGGTGAGACAGGGACATGGAACTAGCTGTAAGGTTCTGCAGCGCTGGGAAAGGACCTTAAGAGGCCTGGGAGGCCAGGACAGACCTCATTTCCTTGGTTGGCCGAGAGAGAGAGAGAGAGAGAGAGAGAGAGAGAGAGAGAGAGAGAGAGAGGCGCCAGCGATTCGTGCTGCTCCAGGTGAGTCCGGTGTTCTCCAATAGTACTCTAATCAGATATGGGGAGTCTATGGTGATTGTGTGCAGCAGACAATATAGAGGGTTCAAACGTGCCAGAATCGCGCCTGCTGACGACGCAGTCGGACCAACTCGCAGTGGTCCGAAACCCTAAATCGGACCACTCGTGATCTCGAGTCGGGCCATCCAACTTTCAGTACTGGACCGTCCGACTGAGAGTGAGTCGGACTAGCCTGGTCCGATTACCAGAATCGGACCAGCCCGAGTGGACGTGCCACATGGCACTCGGACCAACCCATCCGACTCGGACACTCGGATACTCGGACCATTCCGAAATCGGACCAGCCAGAATCGGACCAGCCAGAGTCGGACGCTTGTCCGATTGGACCATCCAGTCCGATCGGACCACTCGGACCAACCCGTCCGATTTTGGAAATCGAACCACTCGGACGCTTGGACTCGGACCACTCGGACCATCCTGTTCGATCGGACGCTCGTCCTAATCGAAACAATCGGACCACCCTGTCCGATCTGATTCCCAGAATCGGACGTGACCAAAATCGGACCACTGGGCCGATCGGACCACCCAGAATCGAACGTCCGATTCTGATAATCGGACTCCTGAAAATCGGACATCTGAGAATCGGACAGAAAACTGTCAAAATTGGACAGGTATCTAGGACACAAATTTTGACACATCTAAACCCCAAGATTGACCCAAAGGCTACGTAGAGCTAAAGACACATCACAGATCCATCACTGGGCTAAAATTTAGAGCACGTAGTTCAAAATTTGGCTATAAACGGTCCTCCAAATTGTGCATGGCTTTTACCGTAACGGCC
This sequence comes from Lygodium microphyllum, assembly GCF_053477565.2. Taxonomy (NCBI): domain Eukaryota; kingdom Viridiplantae; phylum Streptophyta; class Polypodiopsida; order Schizaeales; family Lygodiaceae; genus Lygodium; species Lygodium microphyllum. Next base: position 35,038,121 of record NC_141135.1, on the reverse strand, counting down.
CTGCAGGCCGGGGGGACTGCCCCCCTCCCCCCTCCGGACCCCCGCAGAGGGGGCTCCGCACCTCCCCCGAGTAGGTTGGAGGGAAAACACGCGCCGTGACAAGTCCTTCAAATTGGACCCTAATGAAGTAATGGCTCTACACAAGCATTGATTCTTACTTGCAAAAGAGCAGCCAAAAGCCCATACTCGAATAGAGACAAACAGAGACCCTAGAACCTCAATGGGCCCATCTAGCCAACAAGGGTAAAAAGGCCACATTGCAAAAACACATATGTGTTGCATTCGGACTGCATCTAGTCAAAGTGGAAAGCAACAACATCAAGCTACAATAGCGAGAATGACTAGATATGACAGTCCTGACGATAGATGCTTCTTGAATAGCACTATACTGACGATCCAAGGCACCAGTGGAGAATCCACATCTGGTCGTACAGTTGGGAACTCAAGGGCATTTGTCAGAAGGCTTAAATTTACAAGTCAAGACTTGGAAGATGAAGACATAGTACCACCTACTTACCTTAGGGTCAAACTCACCGCAGAAAGAGAGCATAGTGTTGATGCTCTCATTGATGAAGGAGCAGATTTCAATATCTTGAATTACGAAGCATGGACTCCACTAGGTCAACCAGAGCTCAAACCGACTGATGCAACTCTTAACCCTTACGGGGAACACCCACAAGCACTTCTAGGGAGGTGCATAATCCTTGTAACTATTGAAACAGAAAGCTTGCCAGTCCTGTTCTATGTTCCTCCAAATAGTGAGAATTGTGGAAAGGAAATCCTCCTAGGAAGGCCCTTCAAAAAGGCAACGAAGTGTGAAGCTGACTATATAGCACAGAGGATACACCTAACACTACCAGGTGTGAGGATAATCGCAACTTTTAGCAAGGGTGACCTCACCAAACCTCGAGGGAAGGGAAAGGAGCATTCTGACATACCAAGCAAGCCTAGTAATGAGAGCAAGGAGTTGTTGAAAGAGTTGATACAAACGCAGGTTGAACGGAGAGAACCAGTGAGTGAGGCCATACTTGAGACAAAAAGGTTAGGAGACAAGGCCAAGGATAGGGTTTGGACTCACAAATATCGTAGGAGACCACGAAAGAAGCCCAAGCCTTATAGGCGAAGGCATCGATGGAGAGCTAGCACAACGCCACAATGGATATCCAAGGCGTTGCTTCGTGCTCAAGGGTATTATGCACGCAACCGATGGATTTGGGTACCAAAACCCCCTGCTAAACCAACTCTGTCGGACGCCCAAATTATATCAAAAGCAAAGAGGCGTAGGAGGAAACCTAAATGAAAATCCAAGTCTTGAACCAAAAATATGGGAGTGATTGAGCCCCACACGATTGAAGTCAAGAAACCTAACATGACCTATCAAAAAGTAGATCCTCGGCCTAACATGCTGGACAAGCAGATGCCAGATGTAATCATTGAGGATACGCAGAAGCCGCTAGTGCCCAAGGAGCTTTTGATTCCCCAAGAGGATAGCAAGCATCATAGGCACAACATTGCTCAGGGCAAGGTTAAATGCTCAACAAAGCAAATAGTACAATCATCTAACAGCCACGAGCAAGTCTCCCAGCCAGTGTCAAAGCCACTTAGGAGTTCCAAGCCTCCTACACCCTCTTCCCCTAAACGGATACACGAAGCACAACACTCGTCAAGTGAGGCTACTCAATCCCAATCTCTACCTACATCAGAGCTTCCAAATGTCCAAGAGATAGGACACGACACCAACCTTAGCTCTCAACCTAAGGATGTGCCTGTGCAATCCACCGTGGCTAGCTCAACCGCTACTCAATCTGCACAAGTGAATATGCAAAGGGCAACAAAAGGCACGACCACTTTTGATCTGCCTAAGGACTTGACACCGCAAGCTACCAATGGTAGCCAGTCCACTGAACTAGCCACCACTACTTCCAATCAGAAATCACAGCAGTCACAGCCCTTGGCCGTGACAATGCCCCTTGTGGAACATATCCTTAGTAGTTTACCTATGGAGGAGGTGTCGCAACCAACTTCGTTGACAACTCCAGCACTTTCAAAGTGCCTAAAGCCTAGGCTGGAGGAGTTAAACTCAAGGGGGTTGGCTGAAGAGCTAGACTCTCCGAAAAGGGAGGTAGTTGTGCTCTCACAACCTAGTGAGGCTATTCAGCATGCCACGACCATGTCCCGGAAGGACACACTAGAGAAAGAGAATGTTGAGGCCCAACCAAGCACATCAATGGTTGACCTAGTCCAGGGTCCTGAGTCGTTGAGAGATGTACCTTCATTGACCAAGAAAAAGAGGAGAAAACATCGAAAACAACAGCAACTACAGGTGGTGGTGGACCCCAAGAGCATTGAGACCAAGAGTGAGGGAGAGCTGGGGAATAAAGCATCAAGTCCATCCACCAATGAACCCATTGATGTCTCTCCTAATAGCGGTGAACCCTCAGACACATCCGTGTGCTCTGAAAAACCAAAGCAACCGTTGCCATCAACAGTTGCTTTCAACACTCAATCCACCGACAATAGAACTCACATCGACCAATCAAGAGTGGATACAACATCGTCACAATAGGGTGACAAATCTACACCAGTCACATCCGAGAAGAACCATGACAAAATAGCAGCAAAACCTCAGGAGAAACGTGAGAATCCCAAGAGCATAAGAAATCCTAGCGTTGACCAATCTTGCTCGTCTAGGCCTGAGCCCCCAGCTATGCTAAAGCCCAGGCAAACTCTTAGAACCTTGCATGAGATGGCAACTGAGCAAGCCCTCGCTGAACATAGAAGTGTCCCAGAATGCTTAACTGAGTTGGATGCTAAGCTCAAAGTGTTCGCACGTATCTACGTCCTTGTGGACATGGATGCATGCCCTAAGGTGTAGCTTGAAGAGTACTTGCCATTCCCCTTATCTTGGGAAGAGCAAGAACATCTTGACGACCACTATAACAAGCTCTTACATGAATGCATGCAACTCATTTCTGACGAGGAGGCTAACAAACTGCGCTTAACCGTCACGTTCAATGAAGTGCTCTGCCAACCGAATCTCATAGACATAGAGCAACTAAAGCGACTAACAGAAGGTCGAAGTCAATTTGAACAACGTTGGTGTGAACGCCATGTTGCAAGGCCGAACAAGGGGCTTAGATCATGACAGTCTTTGAGGAGCGATTGGCCAAATGGCGATCCCAAAGGGACCCAACATATGTGGCACCAACTTCCCTTCGAGTGTGCTGATTGCCATTCGGGGTACGGACTTAGCTGAAACTAGCCTAGAGAGCCCTTTACGTGATAAGGTTCTCACTGAGGAGGAGTTACATATAGCCAGTAGACTCGGACAAGGTTCCATGCTACTCGATGTGGCAAAATATCCATTGGTATTAAGTAAGCTGCCACGAATACTAGATGCGTGTGCCACGCTCCGGTACAACCCCGAGTTCTACACTTGGTTCTTATCCTCGTGAAGTGACATAGATTCATAACTATGTATATAAATAAACACTAATTTTTGGGTCACCGTGTATAAACAATATCAACACACACAAGTAATGGTAGTCAAGCGCAGGAAGAAGAGTTGGGTCTGATGGACTAAGCTCCTCAAGTCCTCCTCTCATCATGCGTTTAAAAGTCGCGTGACCATCCCCACCTCCAAGTGAAGGGCATGCAACCCACATGATCGCCATAGGAAGCCTTGACCAACAACTCTGATGGTGTAGACAGGGTGTAGTCCCTTTTCTATACACCTCATTCCCTTTCCGGTCTATCCTTCCGAGGAGGAGCCTTGCCTAAATCCATGACCGCCAGCCGACGTAACTCGGCGTGAACCAAGATCCGCTAATGGCAGGAGGCTTAATATACAATCACGGGGGCCATCCCTCTACAACAGCACTGCATGTCCCATCTCACCCCTTCTCGTCCTATGCGCTTGATAACCTGCACTATAATCCCTTACATATGAATGGTCTTATCATGTGACAAATCTTAATCCTTGATTTGCATCTTACAGGCCCCCGTGAGGAAAACATGGAGAACCAAGGGCAACTAGCTTGCAAGGATGCTCTCCGCAGCTGACGGGAACATGCAGCACACGTCCCTCCACCGGTACGCTATGTACCCACCCTCAAGAGGTATGCCAAGAAGCGAGGCCCTAAGTAACACCACCCTGGACGAAGGCAGAAGAATCTGCGGGCCAGGGGAGCAGACGGTCAGGGAGGCACACAAAATGTGGCAACGCCAGTTGCACAAACCCCCAATGCACGCTCGGACACCAGATGCTCAAGGGCAGAAAGGGCAACCAGGGATAGGGCAGAATTTAATGAATTGTTTATAGACATTCTGGAAATGGTAGTAGCCCGGGACTACACCATTCATGTCCCAGCCGACATGTTCCCTGCCCAGCCTCACGGGAGCCCCGCACTAGCACCGCCCCGGTCACCTAGCCAACCGAACTCACCCCACCTAGTACCTATCGACTAAGCCCCTATGCTGTACAAGTAGCTTGGCAAGTCATCATGCCATAACTTTTTGTTTTTGATGAGTAAAGGGGCAAGATCCCCACTTGTATACACTTCCTTCACCTACCATTAATGTATGCGACCTTAACAAGTAATGGGATATGCATCATAGCATTCTGAAAAATTATGTCTTAACATGATTGCATTGGTCCGATGTACTTAACGCAAGTGAGCATGTACTCTCACGAAGTGACAAGTTGATGCAGAATGACACAGGTCAATGTCTATAAGCGTTTTATATCCAAGTCACCACAAGACCACCAACCCCACAAAGAACCATTATGGAGGAAGTGACAGGAATACCAAGAAACAAAAGCCATGATAGAAACGCCATTGGATGAGAACCCAAGGACACCTCTGCAGAAAAAGCACATATCGCCAACTGAGCATGGCCAAAGATTACCTCCTCCTTCTTGGCCAAAATCTATGTTCGGGCAGGAGCCACGCTCTCAACAAGGGCGAACGTCTCTTCATCCAGGATTCAGTTCGCACGATGCTCTGCCCTTGTCCATGCACAGCTCACTCCAAGTGCTACCTCAATTGTTCAATGTCTCACATGTTACAAAGAGGTTTGCAAAATCTCAAGTGTATCTCTTTATCTCAACAATAGTTTCTCTAGCATCAAGGCTGGTAACACAATCATCTCTGTAATATTAATCCTTCATAGCCTTTGAATCCCAGCATTTCTCAATCCAAATGAAAGGCTAGCAGTCTCAATGTATGGCATTGATTGTATTCACTTTTCCCACAAAAAAAAAGAAAAAGTAAAAGAAAAAGTAAAAGAAAAAAAAAGCACACACAATCACAGCACCGCACCTAGGGGTCCTCAAATTAGGTACGTCCAGTGCCTTTGGTCGGCTGGCTCCGTCCCTAATCCCCTAGCCCTTTGTATGTTCCCCACAATTGTTCAGGGCACATTAAGGGCAGGACATACCTAGGGCGCTCACCTCGCCTATGGTTAGACGTGTCACCCTAAACCACTTGCACAATTCTTTTACACTCCATCTCAATGCCATTACAATCAACAGTGGTAAGCAAGGCTTGAAAGACAATGGAAAAGTACACCATACATTCCAAGCACTACAAGTAGCCACTAGCTACCAACAGCTAAGACATCAAGAAGCTTAATTATACTACATTGCCTTGACAAGCCCATAATGATGTCTCAAGCAATCTTCAAGTGTACTCCCCGTCTTCATTGACAAAATTTTCCATCAACTTAGCCCCTTGCTTCACTGACCCATTGCTATACAAGGAACCAGGCCCACGGTCTTCTAGCTAAGTAATATCTAAGTATGCACAAGCACTCACATAATACCTGCACCGAAGTATATACACAGTTCGGGTCCTCAAGTGCAGGACAATACTCTCAGGTTGCTTAGAGTTCGACCTGTCTCCCAAACTAATTGCACTATGTCTTGTGCACAATAGAGAAGACTACCACTATCCTTAGGGAGAGACCACATGAGAGGTTTTCAATTGAAGGTGTTGAAGACTCCAACGAAAGTGTTGTTCGCTCTTCATCAACAGCCAACTCTGAATGCTTATCCCTTACCATCTGACAAGCCCGCAAAGAATCGTCATGTGTAGAATCCCCAACAAACCAACACTTGTGCTGGCCATCAATGCAATCCCCAACAAAAAATAGCCCTACCATCAACTCCAACAACCTTCCACCAGCCACCTTGGCCACCAACAGGCCCCCAGGACCTTCTGCCACACCACCACCAACACTCCTCCATGGAAACCACAGGCGTCCTTGTCACCCACGTCTTCGGTGCATGCTACAGCCTGCTACCTACGACGGTGAGTGCCATGGGACTGGCACTCGTCTAGGAGGGGGTGATGTTAACCCTCAAACGAATGAAGGTGGAAAATCCGAAAAAGCTAAAGCAGAAGACAAAGACAAAGGCCAAGGCAAAGAGAAACGGAAGACAAAGATGCACAAGGAGAAGAGTCCTAAATAAGGGAGAAAGGCGCACAAGGAAAAGCGCAAGTCAAAACTTTTGTAAAAGAGCGCAAGCGCATCATGGTTTAATTCAAGGAGCGCCAGGCTCTCACCCGTGCAATTTGTAAATGTAGATGGGCAGCGGAAAGGAAGCTAGGAAGATAGAAGGACAATGGGAAAAAGGGCCTAGGCCATGGTCGGCCATGTAAAAAAGGGGATGGCCGCCCAAAAGGGATTTAGGGTTTTGTATATAAAGTTGAAAAGTGAATGAGAAGCTCATTCTTGTGTGTGGCCAAAAGTAGCTCTCTTCTTCTTCTTCTTCTTCTTCTTCTTCTTGTTCTTGCTTGCTTGAGCTTGTGCTTGAGAGAGGGAGTGTGAGAGCGTGAGGTAGTGAGTGTGTGAGGGTGAGGGACCGAGGAGGAGAAGCTCTCCATCTTCTCCTCTCTTCTTCTCTTCTCTTCTCTTCTCTTGTCTTGCTTGCGGCGATGGAGCTTGGAGCTTGGAGCAGGAGGATCGAGCTTGCTTGAAGCTTGCACTTGGATCATGGAGCTACCGGAGTGTGCGGGAGAGGAGGTAACTCGAACGGCACGGAGGTAAGCTCACTACACTCGTAGGTATGGATGGCGTGTCGATTATGTGAGAGGTAGCCATTAGTGCTCGGCTTGGAACGCTTGAACAATAAGCGGTCCGTGGGTCTTGGTGGTTGAGTGAAAACTCCCACACCTCCAAATGGAGTGCGATTACATAGAACCCAATCCTAAGGGATTGGAAGGCCCTATCCTAGGCTGGAAAATGTCTTTTTGTGGAAAGACAGTTTTGTACCACTTTGCAAAGTGATGGTTCTGCTTATTATTATGAAATAAATTATTTGATTTTCAAATTGTTTATTATGTGCTAAAGATTGAGTTTAACAAACCCAGTTTAACTGAGTAATAAAAGGAAGCTATTTTTATATGTCCAAATAGCGTGGTAGTATGCTTCGCTAAAATTAGAAAACTAAAGCTAACCCAATCGAGGAAAGTGGGAGGCTTCGATCCTGATTTGTGAGATACCTTTTGCTATATTTCAAATTTTAATATTGCTTTCTTACTTTTGATGCATTGAGCTAGACACTTATGTATTGAGCTAAGAGAGAGCATCATTCATAAATTTTAAGCAAATTTTTGATTCCTTAATCTATGGATTCTCATGCTTGATATCTAGCACATTGATTCTTTGATGTATTCATAGTTGATTCTCTAATGTATTCATAGTGTGACCAAGCCATTGATAATGATACTTTGGCTCATTTTGTTGTAGTTTTTAAATGAATCATTTTACAGTTGGTTACATCCTCAAATTCTGTTGAACTTATATATATATTATGTGAAATATTGATGGCTTACTTGAATAAAGATTGGCAACTTGTACTAAATTTCAAATAGTTTTTGGAAGTATCATGATGGTCTCATATTTTTTCTCTTAAGGTCTATTCACATAAACTCACATTGGAGTCATATAGGGGTCATGAGAATGAAAACTTATGCTTGAACGATTTAGACTTTGCCTTTTTGGATTTTTTGAGATTATAATAGTATACACATGCATCATAGACTAACAAAACTAGAGACTTAAGGGTTTGGACCTATGATAGCATTTGCATGACCTATTTATGCATGCCTGACTCAAAACATAAAACATACATTCTGCACTAACATGCTACACTTGTGCATAATACACATACATACTGCATAGTAAAATTGCATGGCATCCAATGCACATGTGCACTAGTGCACCCCATCTTAGATTATCTTAGGGTATTCATCCTTAGATACCCCCTACATTGATCACTGCACATAGGCACCCTGATTCACCTTAGTGCACATTACTCACCTCAATGCACAGTGCATACACACATGCATAGTGCAGATGCATGATGCATATATATCAATGGACAGTGCACATGTATAGTGCACCTACATAGTTTGCTAGTCCCCCACATAATCATACATTACCTTTCCATACCCCTTTTGCACACAATTTCTAGTGCACACTTGTTGCGCATTGGTGTACCTAACCACCATGTCTCAACCACATCATCACATTGTAGTGGACATGCAATAATATATCAACATACTAGTGCACTAACAAATGACCCTGTTGCACTACAATCATTGCACATGTCACCTGGTAGATGATCTCACATACCTAACCCTCACACACCATCCCTATATCCACATATAGGCTCACATCCATTGCACTTAGGCTAAGATAAGTGAACACATGCATATGTACACACGAGTCTTGTAGTACACTCATTGAACACACAATCCATAATTATAGGGCACAAAAGTAGCTTGTCATTGCACACATGTGCACATGCACACTCCCACACACAATTTAGAAACAAAAACCACAACCAATGACTAAATGGGAAGGGAAAAATAAGAAATGGAGAAAAGTTGGGAAGCCAAACAAATTGAAAGGGACAACAACACAATTGAGAAATTCCAACAAAAAATCCACCACTCAAACCATTGAAACTCAAATCTAAAACACTTTAACTTGAGGGCTAATCATCTTAGGGTGCTATGATTTACGATGTTGCAATCACAACATACTAATTGAGAAAAAAGTAGAGTTGTTTTATGCACAATATAGTCAGTATTGAGCAATAAGAAGAGAAGACCATGCGAGACTGTGTCTCAAAGGTGAGGAGCCTATTTAAACCTATTCCAGTTGTAAAAAGACGCAATGCCAAGGTTGTAACCAAATCTTTCATCGAATGCATCTGTGATGAAAGGATTAATGAGACCATGATTGGAAACTCAAGTCTCAATTTATCTAGCATCAATAATGTGCTCAACGAGGCAATTCTTGTTGTAGAAGTATAGACAAGAAAGCCATATATAATCAACAAGACCATCCACTAAGCTACAAGCTATAGCAAACCACACACAAGATCTTATGGATGGTTAAGAAACAACAATAAGAGCTCTTAAAGATGGTGGAACTCTTAAGTTGTCTTGACCTTACCACCAAAATATGCAGCATATTCATTGTAGTATAGACCACCTCTCTTCAAAGTGCTTGAGGCTAGTATGCACTTGCCTTAATTGTGGATGCTTCGGGCATGAAGTTGCATATTGTAGAGCTCAAAGACTTCTAGGTCCCAATCCAGCACTTGGTCATCCACAATTTGATTATGGCCTTGATTACACAAGGGAACCCCAAAAGATTCCATAGCTAGCTTTATCAGCCCCACCTAATCAAGGAAAATTAGCTCTTAGGGCTGAAATCAAAATGTTAGGATTACCTAAGACCCCTAGCTCTATCATAACTTACCCCCTAGTGACCCTCCCACATAGTAAGGATCTAGGAGGTGAAGAGGAGCAATTTACTTGAGACACTAACGGAGTGTTGGAAGTGCCACCAACCATGGCATATATTAAACAATTGTCCCAAAAAGCAAGATTCTTGATTGAAAAATCAAGCATACCTAAGATATAGTGAGTGTGGCATTACTCACATGTAACAAGATTGCCCTAAATGCCAAATATCTAACAATGGGTCTATTGGATGTAGCATCTCAATTTCAATAGTCAAGGCTATAACCATCAACCCCAAAGATGAATGATAATCAAGGCTATGGACTAGAGCTTTCTTGAGGTGCATCACTTGAATCATGAAACCATTGATGATCCATTCATAGATAAACTACAAGAAGAAGGTAAATTAGTGAGTTCATTGTGTTTATTTTGAGAGTATGCAATGGTTATGTAAAAGCCACCCATAGCTACATTACTCGAAGTGCTTGAAACAATAAGCATTCCGTTAAGTATGACATGTGTGCATAAGTCTAGTCACTGTTATCCACAAGCAAATGGCCAAGCTAAAGCAACTAATAAAATCCTGGTAACATCTTGACAAAAATTATCTCAACTTCTTGATCGAACTAGGATAATAAGCTCATGGCTACACTTTTAGTTTATCACATAGCCTATATAATGGCAACATGCCAAACACCCTTCGAATTGACTTACAAGAATGATGTGGTTATGACCATCAAGTTTTGGATACCCTCAGTGCAGGTGTCTTTCTTGAAGACAAACTTGATGGTTCGAACTATTCGTTGTGGTCATGTAAGATGCAGTGCATACTCGACACCTTTGATCTTCGGGCTCTTGTTTCAAATTCCATCCCCATCCTAAGGAGGATCTAGCAGATGGGACTTCTATGGACCGAGCAACCTTGTGGGATCAGCTCAACTCTCGAGCTTGATCATTTCTCTTTATGAGTTCACAAGATTCTATCCTTATACAAGTTCATAGGTTGAAGACCGTAGTAGAAGTGTGGAAGAACCTTGTGTCTTTTTATCAACACAAGACATTTGTCCACAAGATTAAAACAAAATTATTCATAACTCATCAAGGTAAAAATTAAGGGACTTCCATGATTTTTAGTTTTTAGGTGGGTGGGTGAATGGATTATCAATGTTGAAGAGTTAAGAAAATTGGATGAAGTTGTGCTTATCAAGAAATACCAACAAAAGGCTTGGTTTTATAACTACATTAAGCAATGATCCTTTGAGAAAGATGACCCCATGTTGCTATACTCAATTAAAGGCCACAAATAGAAACCTAAATTTTTAAGCTTGAGATCCTACCATGTTCATGTCATTAGCAAGATAGGAAACATATCTTTGAAAACCTTGGATGAGAAAAGTGTACATGTTAACAACACTCATATTCAATGCTACTACCCTCCAAGGCACTACTTACATGAGTTATCCACCATGAAGGAACTTAACATTCTCTTACAATCCATCATGGTGATCGATAAAACTTGGTATAAACCAATGAAGCAACGTACACAACTCACCTATTAACCCCCAATCAATCTTGTCCCTAGGAACTTCAACATTAGAGTAGGCATTGTTAACAACCTAGGATTAGAGGATGACATTATGATTCCACCCACTAACCTACACATCTAGTTGACTATCACCAAGGATGTCACCACTGAAGCACTCATCGATGAAGGCGTTGACCACAATAGCCTTCCTTATTGTTATTGGCAAGATTTAGGTCAACCTTTGTTGTAGCTTAACTAATGCTAAGCTAGAGCCCTATAGAGGCCAACCTTATTCATTGCTAGGCAAGTACAAAGTACAATTGATAGTAGCAACTAAAACCATTCTAATCTCCTTCTATGTTCTAACAAGGGAAAATGAGATTACCAAAATCCTATTAGGCCACTTGTTCAATTTCACCATAGATTGCCATGTCAATTGTGTTGATAAATGCATTCAGTTAAAGTCCCTTCGCACAAGGATCATCTCAGCATTCAACCCTAAGGGTGTAATTCTATGACCAATGAATTACCTGTGAGAACTAATGCTTGTTTACCACCTCACAACTGCCTAATTCCCCATTCATCTTTTCATCAAAGATCCAATTTTCCCAAGAACATTGCTAGTTCTAGATGCACACATAATAAGTGTCACCTTAATTGTCCCAAACCACGAATGACATCCTGATGGGTTCCCAAGGGCCTCGTATGTGCTCAAGGGTATTATCAAGGCTATGCATGTCTCTAGGTCTATAAGCAAACTACCCCAATACATTTGCACCATCAAGAGCCATTACTTCATCCTATGTTGGGATGCACAAACACTCAAAATTAGGGAATATAGTAGCAACAACCCTACACCACTACTCAACCTCCTAAATAGTTATGGGCTAATCCCATTAAACCCATATCATTCTCTAAGCCACCAAGTCCATTGTGCCAAACACTACATAAACCAACTATCACTGTTGATATCCAAAAGCATGCCATACCCATCATGGTTTATCAACCTAAGCAAACCCTTAAGACCCCCTTGTCCTCCCTAAGAGACATATGATCTAGAAACCATGCATCTAGCTACAACAATTGAATGACTCATAAAGATCCTTTGACTTAGCCATCACCCCTAGCTAGCTATCTAAAGAAGAGCTGCTACTATCAATCTATCTATAAAATGGTGAATGAGTTGACCTAGAAAATCAAGCACACCCCCACCAAATGCTTCTTATAGCTAAACTCTACCTTTGTCATCTTCATAAAGCTTTTTGCTATGATAGATCTTGGTCTAATCAACACTAATATGGCTATGCTTGCATTCCAATGGCACTCCATATGAGTGGAGCATGAGCACCTATACCATAAGATCATTCCTATCCAAGAGCATCTCTCTTGTGATTCACGAACTACCCAAACACCAACTACTAAAATGCGATATTCTTCTCATCCACATAACCACTACAAGGCTTTAAGACCTCCAAGGGAGAAAACCTTAAATGGCAATGTACCTCATCCATTTTCTCTCCACGGAGCTCATACCAATGATGCCTCGAAATGGCTATTAAAGATAACTGCCTTTTCATTTTGTCTTAGTAGCATCATGTAATCAGTCTGTTGAGTAATCGCCCCATATATTGTAACTTCAAGACTCTTAAGATCTATTCTTGGGTCTCACAAACTCAATGCACCACAAGAGTTGCTCCATCACCCACCATTGACCAAAGAGAAGCTTCACATTGCCAATTGTTTTAATGGATCCTCGCTACTTAGCAACATTATGTCCTACTTGTGCATTCTTATGGTTCAAGCGATTGACTTGGACACCTTCATTGAGCTCACATATAGCCTAAATCTTTATGACTAGTGGATTGTTAAAACTCCTACTGTAAATAAATAAAACAATTCTTGATGTAGATATTAATAAAATTGAGGCCATGACTAAAAACAACTCAAACAGTCTGCATACACTAAATCCAAGTCCACAAGCTCAGAAGCTTGTATTCTTTTCTACAAGGGAGAAGTTTCAAGCTATTTTCTTGTATCCAACTCCTCCTTATAAGGGAATTGGCAAGGAGACCCTAATCTACACACATTCACTTTTTTATGATAAAAAGGTTAATCGAGTAAAAAGTGGGTAAGTAAATTGTATTTTATCCTCTAATTTACTAATTCTAATGAGCTTTTTTTTTGTAGATGGTAATCTAGTAAGCCCTCTCCTCTCTAATGGTACCCCTCACCCAACATTTATCAAAGTCGCACTAAACGAGGATAAACTAGTATTCATCATGCAACAAATTTTGGATTTCAATCTTCATGTAAGCATATGTTGGAGTAGAACTAATATGTTTTTGGCTGCTACGATCAATCTATAAGGCTTGGTTAACACATACCACTATTGAGATATTGAGCTCCGCATGAGTTGGTATCCACTATGTACCTTGGTAATGTGGCATGATATTATTCACTAGTGTATTAGGTCACCGACGTGAGGATACACTAGTGATTCTATAGCTGGACTACACCCATGTAGTCCATCTTTAGTTATGGCACATTTATTGTGCCACATCTTCTTTTCTAGCAGGTTTACACTTAGTAACCACATGTACATATGTTGTGGTACTTTCAAATATTCTTTTATCATATTGTAGACTTAGTTTTTTTGTGTGGAAGAAGAAGATTTCAACCCTACCTCTCTGTGTTCTCAATTATCCATTGCTTTTGTGTATGTGTGCTCTTGGGTGCTTCACCTCTCTCCTTTCTTGTCTATTTCATTGTATTAGAGTCATCTTACAACTGCACGGAGCTTGATTGAAGGCTGAGATGAAAACATTGAAGCACAAAAGAAATCAAGCAAGTTCTTCCAACTTGCTTAATTTTCCTTAGGTTATTGTCACAAGAAGCTCGTGATGTTGGCTAGGGTCGTAGTCTCTAATTGTAGTGAAACTTGGTGACTAGGATGAATGGTATATATACTACATATTAAAAGGAGACATGTCAGTAGCACCTAAAGTTCCTGCACTAAATACTACTTCATAATAGTTAAAGTCTAAGAAAGATTGGGAGTAGACACAAAGTAAAGTCATGTATTGACTGTCTGTAACAGTGTCACAAATAGCATCATGAGCTATTTGCAAGAATCTGAAACCCTCACTATTGCATGGAAGAATTAGACAAGGTTGTTTGAAGTAAATACAAAGGTCAAAAACTTGTAGCTCAAGTCAAAGCTAAGCCAAGTAAAAAGAGAGAACATGTCCATTAATGATTATGCCTTGAAGATCAAGAGTATTGTGGAAGCTCTTGGATCTATCAATGTGGTAATTCATGATGATGATGGTGTGTGTGCATGCTTAAATGGACTTGGAGATGAATACAAGAGCTTTACATCATCTATAAATATGAGGAATGATATCCCTAAATTTGCAGACTTGATTTCTATGTCGATTCTTGATGAGGAGAAGAACCTTGACTTGGATTTCTCTTCTTCTGAAAGAAAAAATAAGTCTAAACATGTGTTTTACTCTAGTAGCAAAGGTAGAGGTCCTGGTAGAGGCCAAGGTGGTAGTTGCGATCAAGGTTATGATGCACAACAAAATAGAGAAGGAGAGTCCCGAGGAAGGGGGAGCCAAAGAGAGCAAGGTGTAGACTCTAGTAGACAACATAATTCTAGTCAATAGTAGAGAGTGCTAGCATTGTGGTAAAAAAGGGCCACATTTCTAAAAATGCTTTAAAAAGAAAGCTGAAATTAAAAATGGAAAAAAGCAATAAGTTAAGTATGCATCCAATAGTAGAAAGAATGATGACAAAAGTAAATAGTTGTTTGTTATGCAACACTCTATGAACACTATGATTGCTGATAGCTTATCAAAGAATGATTTATGGTATGTAGATTCAAGTGCCTTTAACCACGACTTCTCATGGAGAGTGGTTTAGAGAGATGCACAGTCCAGAGTCTCTAGGCTATGTGGAGATAGGGGATGATATAGCTCATTCTATTATACATGTTGAAAATGTTTCTTTGAGTATGTTGGATGGCAAAACTGAGTACTTGGTTGATGTACTAAATATACCAAATATTACCAAAAATTTAGTTTGTGTTGGTTGGATGGTAGAATAGGGATTGCAGGTTCAAATCACATCTCATGGTTATCACATAGAAGATCTAAAAAATAATTGCATATTGATTGCAAAAGGGAAATGTGATGGCATATTGTTTACTCTTGATTTAAGTCTACCTAAAATGGATACTACCATGTTTGCACAAGATTCAGGTATTATGGCTGACATTGATATTTGGCATTAGAGAATTGATCATGTGAATGTGCAAGGACTCAAATACGTGCAATTAAAATAGATTGTGGATGGCTTGCCTAAGTTTAGAGTTGATAGGATGCACATTGTATATGAAGCATGTCAACTTGGAAAGCAAGTAAGGCATGCATTTTCACATAAAAGGCATGTATGTAAAAAGCCACTTGAATTGATACATTCTCATGTGTGGGCCTACAAAGACCACAACTTTGAGTGGTTATAGCTATTATGTTTTCTGCATTGATGATTATACTCACAAAGTATGGGTTTACTTCATACATGAGAAAAGTGAGGTGTTTACTCACTTTAAAAGCTTTAAGGCTTTTGTTGAGAAAAAGACATGGTTTCATATTAAATGCCTAAGACTGGATGGAGAGGGAGAATATCTCTCCAATGAGTTTTTTTATTTTTTGCAAAAAATTATACAGATGTAGTTAACATGTAGATATACTCTATAACAAAATGGAGTTGTTGAGTAGAAAAACATGTATATTAAAAAGGTGTCATGCATTTATGTCAAAAAGAAACTTGCCTCATTACTATTGGGTTGAAGGAGTTTCTACTTCTATATACATTATGAACAAGACACCCACTACTACTATACATGGTATGACACCCGAAGAGAAGTTTACAAGCTGAAACCAAATCTATTCCTATGAGAGGTGCCTCCTCCAATAGACCTGAAGGAGTCCTCTTAGTACTTGACCAAAATTCATATCCATGCACATCACCATCCAGTCTCCCCATGGGAAACCTAGGACTTAGTTAAACATGGGAGTATCAGTTCTACTTCACAAGGGAAGTATGGACAAGTCACTCATAATAGCAATCTAACGCCCACCTAAGAAAGACCACTTTGTAATCAATCAAAGGCAAGAGTGAGGTTAACACCACACTTGGTTCAAAGAGAGTGAGAGACAAGGGAATGTGTAAAAGCTCAGCTTTGGCCCCCTAAAACAGTGTACCTGGTAACTAATCCTACCGATATTGGAAGGGTCACGATTTAATCAGTTGGAAACTTATCAGGTCCACCCAGCCATAGGCATTCGATCATCAAGATCGAAGCCTCCCACTTTCCTCGATTGGGTTTGCTTTAGTTTTCTAATTAGCAAAGCATACTACCATGCTGTTTGGACATATAAAAAATAGCTTCCTTTTATTACTTGGTCAAACTGGGTTCGTTAATCTCAATCTTTAACACATAACAAACAATTCAAAAATCAAATATTTCATAACAAGCACAACCATCACTCCGCAGAGTAGTACAAAATCGTCTTTTCGCAGAAAGACATTGTTGTTTAGGATAGGACCTTCCAATCCCTTGGGATTGGGTTGTATGTGATCGCACTCCGTCTGTGGTCAATAGGAAATTTACTAGCTCAGAGACCCTCTAAGCTTCCCTGAGCCTCAAGAGATGTCTTACATAGCAAGGGCACTTATCACTTGGCCCTTTGCCCCCTCAGGTGCTCGAGTGATCAAAAACCAAAAACACCTACCTCCCTTGGGAGCATAGGACCCCCACCCACCAGAGTTGAGTTTTTCCACACTCCGCAGAGTGTTTAGGGAGTATTGGGTTAGGGACTCTAATGTCACGAACCACCACAATCCAAAACTCATCCGGTTGTTACAAGCACGGAATCATAAGAGACATAATTCATCATTCACAAATCCAAAAGTAGTCATAACCATAAAACATTTTTAACACACTTGTCAATGTATACAATGCATAGAATCTATCCCTCTCATCAATTCTCATATTCTTTCCTAAAAAGAAATTGATAATACTAATATGTTTTTGTAATTTTAAGTACGTTCTAACTAATCGTAATCTATGTAATAGACTTATCATATGGGCTTTTCTAACATTACTAACTTATCCCTCATTTTATCGTAAGATGCAAAAAAGCAATAACATAAAATAAAAAAATTAGGAAGTTTTAGAGTTAATAGCTTAAAAGTAATCATTTTCTTATGTACTAAACCTGATTATCTTCGTCGGCCATCCATCGTGATTACAAGTTATGACCGCAACCTCAGTTTGTTGTGTAATAACCGGTCCTTTGGGTTGAATGGATTCGAGGGTAACTTTCGCTTGCGTTTTAGCTTTGTGTTGAGTTCTCTCAGCAACAACTACTTCCTCTCATTGGGGAGCTCTCTACGCATGACATTGCTCAGCATCTCGACATCTCTTGGGAGCCATGGAAGAAGCTTGATAGATTTGAGCAGCACTTTCATGTAGGTGTAGAGAGAGAGAGGCTTGGCTGATTGCAGCAGAGCTTCGTCGCATCAACAACACAGAGACTTCTGCATGGATTGTTTTTTTTAAAAACGTGATGCTCTATCCCTATTTATATAGTAATCATGGGGGATAAAGAGAGGGAACACTTGCTTTTATCATTTTCTATGACATCATTGATGATGACAGAGAAGGGCTCCATTTTTGGAATGTAACATAGAGATAAAGATATGGCAAGCACTACACGTCACGTCGTTTGGGCGGGCATCACGACTAAGGCAGTAAGTAAGGCAGCAACCAAGGCATAGACCTTGGCATCTTGGCCTTGGCATACTTGGCAATGAGGTACCAAGGCTTCTTTAGTGCTGTTGGTTGTGCCTGAGAAGCTCCAACTAGCTTGTAGGAAAAGCTTCCCGGGAGATCACCCATCCCAGCACTATCATCACCCAAGTGAACTTAACTGCCAAGTGACTATCCACTAGGCTAGTTCTTTCTATTGTTCTATACTATAAACATAGTTTTAATAAGCTTGTCTTGGGAGGGTTTTCCAAGCCTTCCTTCCATGAACTAGCATATAATACCTCATCAATTATCTTTATGGTTAGAGCTACTTTTAAAAATGTGCAATCTTTACCATTTTGTTTCCAACATAAATCAATTTTTGGAAAGTATATGTACATTGTTTATTAAAATAAACTAAGGAATGGGGACATTGCATTCTTCCCTTCCTAGAGGAAACGAGATGTCCTCATCTCAAGAGAAACTGGGGGTATTCTGTCATAAGGGTTGCCTCATTGATCCAAGTGGCATCCTCTTCAGGATAATCCTTCCATTGTACTAGGTGTTCTCTTAGGATTCGGCTTCTTAGAGGTTTCTCCCTTGTATCTAGAATCTTCCCAGGTTGCATTTCTAGAACTCCTTGGGCAGGCATGACTATTTGTTCGTCAGCACATGATCGGGGTTTAGTACATAAGGTTTCAGTAGGTTTACATAAAATACATTGTGAATCTTGAGGT
Source organism: Lygodium microphyllum (assembly GCF_053477565.2). NCBI lineage: Eukaryota > Viridiplantae > Streptophyta > Polypodiopsida > Schizaeales > Lygodiaceae > Lygodium > Lygodium microphyllum. Next base: position 35,019,281 of record NC_141135.1, on the reverse strand, counting down.
GGGTGGGCAATTTAAGCTTGTAGGCTTTCCTTCCCATTACTTTGATTACTTCATATGGTCCACAATACCTTGGACTAAGCTTTTTGTATTTCCCCAAGGATAATGAGCTCTTTTCGGGCCTTACCCTTAGAAACACCATATCACCTTCCTTGAATGTTCTTATGGATTTTTCAAGATCTGCATAGGACTTTTGCTGATCTTGAGAAACTTGAATGTCATGTTAGATCAATTGGATTTGTTGGTCCATCTCTTCAAGCATAGCCTTAGAAGCCTCTACCTTGAGAGCGGGATTTGAGAAGTTTAGAGGTGTACGACATTCTTGCCCATACAAGGCTTGAAATGGTGACATCTTGATTGTTTGTTGAAAGGCAGTGTTATAAGCAAACTCCACCAAAGGTAGATGCTCAATCCACCGTATTGGTTCTTTACCACAATAAGACCTTAGAATATCTTCAATGGTCTGGTTCACCCTCTCAGTTTGGCCATCAGTTTGAGGATGATAAGCAATACTGAAGAGTTGCATTCCAATTGCTTGGAATAGGAAAGTGCAAAACTTAGAGGTGAATCTGGAGTCTTGGTCACACTGATTATGCTCTTTGGCAATCCATGTAACCTAAATAGTTATTTGATAAAGGCTCGAGCAATGTCAAATGACTTATAGGTTTTTTTGACTGGGATCAAGTGTGCAACTTTTATCAATCTATCAACCACTACCATGATGGAATCATATCCACCAGCAGCAGCAATAGGTAATCCAACAACAAAGCCCATACTTATTGACTCCCATTTCATTTGTGTAATGTCCAAGGGTTGTAACTCTCTAGGCATCTTGATCCTTTCTACATTGACTCTTTGACAAGTCAAGCATTGAGTTACATACTTTAATACATCCCTTTTCAATCTTGGCCAGTGATAGCTCTTATGAATTACATTGAGTGTCTTAGCATACCCAGGATGTCCTGCAATGGGGCTATCATGTGCTTCCCATAAGATCTTGGCCTTCACTTCTAGTCCTTTTGGGACACAAAGGCGATCATGGTAATATAGGCAACCATTGCTAGCATGATAATCCTTAATCTTAGACCTTTCTTTTTCAAAGCTTCCTCCTTGAAGTACCTTAGCCATGAGTACTTCATATTCCTTATCCTGAGAAATAGCTTGGCATACAAGCTCAAGTACAAGGTTATCAGGTATGGATACAGCTTCTTAAGCTTCAAAATTCGACAATGTTGTTAAGAAAGGCTTTTTGGCTTAAGGCAGGGCTTAAGGCATTTGCAACAACGTTGTCCTTCCTTGGATAATATTTGATTTCAAAATTAAACTGTTGCAGTATCTCTATCCATCTTCTTTGCCTCATGTTTAGGTTAGCTTGGGTGAAGATCCACTTAAGACTTTTATGATCACTAAAGTAAATATCCTTTCCAATAGATAGTGTCTTCATAGTTTCAAGGCATGGATTACTGTGAGTAACTCAAGGTTATGAGTGGCATAGTTGGACTCGTAGGGCTTCAATTTTTTGGAAGTACAGGCCACTAGTCTTCCTTCTTGTACTAGCACCCCACCAATTGCAAGTCCACTTGCATCAGTGATCACCTCAAATGGTTGACTAAAGTTAAGAAGTTATAGTATAGGTGCAATGGTTATAGCTTCTTTAAGCTTATCAAAGCTTTATTGATGCTCAATGATCCAAATGATTACTGTATTTTTCTTCAAAAGATTTGACAAGGGTACAACAATGAGGGAATAATCTTTGATGAAGATTTGGTACCATCCTATTAGTCCCAAAAATCCTTAGATTTCTTTTACTGTCTTAGGTATTGGCCATTCTAGGATATCTTTTACTTTGGTAGGGTCTACTGAGATTCCATTAGTGGAAACAATGTATCTAAGATATTCAATCCTGTCAGTGAGAAATATGCATTTACTCATCTTGGCATAGAGCTGATTTTCACGGAATGTTACTAGGGCGATCTTTAAGTGACCTTCATGTTCCTCTATTGATTTGGAGTACACTAGTATATCGTCAAAGAATACTAGCATAAAATCATCTAGATATTGTCAAAAGATGTCTTGCATTAGATGGTTGAATGTGGCTGGGGTATTAGTCAATCCGAATGACATGACCAAAAATTTATAATGACCATACCTACGTGTGCTAAAGGCAGTCTTTGGGATATCTCGTTCCTTGATTCGGATTTGATAGTATCCATACCTTAGATTAATCTTGGAAAAAACCTTGGCTCCATGTAGGCGATCTAAAAGTTCATCTATCTTGGGTATGGGGTATTTGTTCTTGACCATAACATGGTTTAGTTCTCTGAAGTCAATGCAGAGTCTAAGTGTCCCATCCTTCTTTTTCTAGAAGAGGACAGGTGCTCCCCAAGGTGAATTACTTGGCTGGATAAATCCTTGCTCTATTTGTTGCCTCAGTTGCTCCTTAAGCTCAATAGCTTCAGGAGTAGACATTTTATACAGTTGTTTTGATACTGGTTTGCCTCCAGGAACCAATTCTATTTCAACCTCTCAATTTGGAGGCAGTTGAGTTAGTTCTTTTGGAAAGACATCCTCGAAGTCATTGATCCAAGAAGGTAGAGTTCTTTCATTAGTCTTTTCAACCTTATTCAACTAGATCATGAAGATTGGTTGACCTTTCTTTAATCCTTTTCTAAGTTGTCTTGCCTTGGCTAGTTGGGGACTCTAGTTCTTTAAGCTTTCCCATATGCCTTAACGGTTTTTTCTTCCAAGTCTTGAAAGATTATTTCCTCTTTAGCACATAGAATTTGGGCTTTGTTCTTCTTGAGCCAACCCATTCCCAGAATGCAATCGTAGCATCCTAGTGGTAGGATTCAGAATTCTACTTCAGTTGTATGGTTGTCTAACTCAAATTGAAGTTTCCCTACAATTTCAATTCTAGTGATTTCCTTCCCACTAGCCAATTCTACTATCATTTTCCTTGTCCCCATGGATTTTAGATGCAATCTTTTAACTGTTTTGGGTGCAAGAAAGGAATGAGTGCTACCACAATCAATCAAGATTATAAATGATGCACCCTTGTAAGTAGTTGGAGATTGAATTACTACACATTGGTGGTCCACTCCTTTCCTTTCCATGGCAGCATGAATGGATCCTCTTTCAATTTCTTTACCTAATGTGCATTCCTCGGGTTGTCCAATCATGGTATTTACCCGGGCACCAGTTGCTCTTCCATGTCCGTGGCCTGGGTTGTTGTTGCTATTCCCTCGACCTCTTCCACCAACCTGGTTTGGGTTAGGATTTTCAGGACGGTTAGGACAATTTTCCCTTAGGTGTCCAATCCTTTTGCATTGGTAGCATTTCCTATTGCCTATCCCATTTGGTCCTTGGGTGATTGCATTAACTCTACCATTCCCTTTGGCACTGGCCATGTCGACACCACAATTTGGGTAACCCCTTCCATAGTTGTTTATTGGGCGGTTCCTTTGATTTCGAGTGATTTCCTTGGCCATAGGCTTTGCTTGCATAAGAGCATCTTCGAGAGTCATTGATCTCATTGATTCAAGGTGAGTGTCCAAGGGTGGATTCAGTCCTCCTTGGTAGAACCTTGTAATCTGTTGAGACACTGTCATTGGGGGTGCATATTTGTGCAGTGGAGGAGGAGGAGGAGGAGGAGTTCCAATTTACACATGGACATACACACATGTGATGGCTGTCAGCTTGTGATCAAGCTTCATCAGGCACTTTCATTGGTCAAATGCGCATCTCCTTGGCCAAATCTTCGAGAGATTTCTCCTCAAGCCTAGGATTTAGGTGCTTTGGAAGTGCTAGAGGTGTCAAGGATGTTGGTTGTGACACCTCTTCCATAGGTGAATTGCTAAGGATACGTTCCGCAAGGGGTGTCGTCCATGACCAAAAGCTGTGCTACTGTGATTCTTGATTGGAAGTAGTAGTGGCTAGTTCAGTGGACTCACCAAAATTGGTAGACTGCGGTGTCAAGTCCTTAAGTAGATTAGAAGTGGTTGTATCTTTTGTTTCCCTTTGCGCATTCACTTGTGCAAATCACAGTTGAGCTAGTCATAGTGGATTGCACAAGTGTATCCTTAGGCTGAGAATTAGGGATAGTGTCATGTCTCACATCTTGGACATTTGGAAGCTTAGATGGAGATTGAGATAGGGAATGAGCAGCTGCACTTGATGACTGCTGTTGTGCTTCTTGTGTCCATTTAGGAAAAGAGGGTGAGAAGATTTGAGACTTCTAGGTGGACTTGGCACTAGCTAGAAGATTCTCTCATTGTTGTTAGATGATTCTACCATTTTCTTTGTTGAGCAATTAGCCTTATCATGAGCAGCATTGTGCTTGTGGTGCTCATTATCCTCTTGGGAAGTCAAAGGCTCCTTGGGCACTAGTGGTCTTTGTGCACACTCAACAGTCATATCTGACATCTACTTGTTAAACATGCTAGGATGAGGACCTTCCTTTCGAATAGTCATGTTTGGTTTCTTGCCTCGAGACTTAGTTTTTCGCTTAGCTTTCCTCCTACACTTCTTCGCTTTTGATACGGTCTAGCCTTCAGTTGACAAAGGTGGTTTAGCAGGGGGTTTTGGTACCCAAATCCATTGGTTACTTGCGTAATACACTTGAGCACATAGCAACACTTGGATATCCATCGCAGGCTTGGACTTCCTTTGTGGTCTTCTACGATATTTGTAAGTCCAAAGCCTATCCTTGGCCTTGTATCCTGACCTTCTTGTTTTAAGCATGGCCTCACTCATTGGTTTTCTCTATTCAACATGTGCTTGTATCAACTCTTTTAACAAGTCCTTGCTCTCATTACTAGGCTTGCTTGGTATGTTAGAATCTTCCTTGTCTTTCCCTCGAGGTTTGATGAGGTTACCCTTGCTAAAACGTTGTGAATATCCTCACATCCAGTAGTGTCAAGTGTATCCTTTGTGCTACATAATCGACCTCACACTTTGTCACCCTTTTGAAGGGCCTTCCTAAGAGGGTTTTCTTTCCATAATTAGCATTATTGGAGGAACATGGAATAGGATAGGCAAGCTTTCAGTTTCAATAGTTACAAGAAATTTGCATTTTCCTATAAGTGCTTGTGGGTGCCCCCCTAAGAATTAAGAGTCGCATTAGTTGGTGTGAGGTCTGGTTGGCCTAGTTGCATCCATGCTTCATAGGTCAAGATATTGAAATCTGCTCCTTCATCGATGAGAGAATCGATACTATGCTCTATTTTTGCGGTGAGTTTGACCCTAAGATAAGCAAGTAGTACTATGTATTCATCTTCTGGGTCTTGGCTTCTGATACATGCCCTTGAGTCCCCAATTGCACAACCATATGTGGATTCTCTACTAATATCTTGGGTCATCTGTACAATGCCATTCAAGGTGCATCTATAATTAAGATTGTCATGTCTAGTCATCTTCGCAGTTGTAGCTTGATGTTATTCTGTTTCGCTTTGACTAGATGCAGTCCGAATGTAACATATATATGTTTTTGTAGTGTTGCATTTTTGCCCTTATTGGCTAGATTGGCCCATTGAGGTTCTAGGATCTCTATTTCTCTTTGTTTAGGTATGGGCCTTTGGTTGTTGTTTTGCAAGTGAGAATCCATGCTTGTGTAGAGTCATTACTACATTAGGATCTAATTTGGAGGACCTGTCAAGGCGCATGTTTTCTCTCTAGCCTACTTGGGGGAGGTGCGGAGGGGGCAGAGTTTGCGGGGTCTTTGGGGGGGGGGGGCAGTCTCCCCCACCCCGTAGGGCTGTTATGCTAAATACCATACATGATTTGAAGGACCGCCATTCGTAGCCAAGTTTTGAACTACTTGCTTTAAATTTCAGCTTGGTGATAGATCTGTGATGTGCTTTTGACTGTATATGATCTTTGGGTCAGTTTCAGGGCTTAAATGTGTCAAATATGTATTATATTCACCTGTTTGATTTTCACAGTTTTCTGTCTGATTCTCAGAGGTCCGATTCTCAGGAGTCCATTTATCGGAATCAGATGTTCGATTTTAGTTCGGTTCGATTGGCCGATCAAACATTTCGAGTCTGAGTGGTTCGATTATGGGATGGTCCGATTTTCGTGCGTCCAATTCTAAGAATCGGACGTCCGATTTGATAGGTGTCCAATTTTTGTGTGTCCAATTTGATAGGTGTCCGATATTTTTGTGTCCGATTTTGGTGCGTCTGATTAGGGGTGTTAGATTTTCAAAATTGGACAGGTTATGTCCGATCCGGACAGGATGGGTTGGTTCGAGTTCAAGAATCTAACCGTTCGATTTTGGGGAATTGGACTGTCTGAGTCCGATTTTGGAAATTGGATTGTAGTAACAATATCTGATTCGTGTGGATGAGTTTCCAGAGATGATGAAAATAAGCTCGATTCTAATGATTTTTGTTATGAGGGGTCGCACTAACTTTCAGTATATAAGAATAGACCCTGATAAAGGATTGTGTATACCTAGAATAGCAGATAAACTTTAAAATACAAATTGGCAAACAAATCAAAGCCCTATTATGACAGTAGAAACCTTAATGCACGTTTTCCTTTTTTTTCTTTGTTTTTTCCTACCCCAATGTATCCAAATCACAAAGCAAATACCTACACTACTCCAACTTACCTTTCCAAATCCAAAAAACCAAAACTTACTTGCTAAGGAGATCGAATACCTCTTCAAACTCCCTCACTTACTACCTATCTACCTCAAGCACTAGTTCGGGAAAAACCCTACTATGCTCAATTTGAAGCGCGCAAGCACTCAAGACTTGAATCCATTGGTCTCGGCAATGGAACTAAAATGTAGAGATGAGCTCAAGCTCAACCGCCAAGACCCACGGATCGCTTATTGTTTCAAGCATTTCAAGCCAAGCACTAATGGCTACTTCTCACATAGCCGACGGGCTCTCTCTCTATGAGTGTAGTGAGCTTACCTCCATGCCCGATTGGGTTGCCTCCTCTCTCGAGCACTCCGGTAGCTCCATGATCCAAGTGCAAGCTTCAAGCAAGCTCGATTCTCAAGCTCCAAGCTCCAAGCTCCATTGCCATGAGCAAGATAAGAGAAGAGAAGAGAAGATAAGAAGAGAGGAGAAGATGGAGATCTTCTCCACCATAGTCCCTCACCCTCACACACTCACTCCCTCACACTCTCACATTCCCTCTCTCAAGCATAAGCTTCAGTAAGCAAGAAGAAGAAGAATAAGAAGAAGAAGAAGAAGAAGAAGAAGAAGAAGAGAGCTACTTTTGGGCACATACAAGAATGAGCTTCTCATTCACTTTTCAACTTTATATACAAAACCCTAAAATCCCCTTATCCCCTTTTTCACATGGGCGGTTGTGGCCTAGGCCCTTTTTCCCATTGTCCTTCTATCTTCCTAGCTTCCTTTCTATTGCCCATCTACCTTTACAATTTGCACGGATGCTCTTAAAATAAATCATGATGCGCCTTGCACTCTTTTACAAAAGTATTGACTTGCACTTTTTCTTGTGCGCCTTTCTCCTTGATTTAGGACTTTTCTGCACTTCTTCTGTTTCTATATTTTTCTTGGCGTGCCTTCGTCTTCCATTTCACTTTTGCCTTGGCCTTATTTTCTGATTTAGATTTTTCAAAATTTCCACCTTGTTCGTCTGACAATTAACACTGCCTTAGGGATATAGTGAATGATACCTTCTTCATCTATGGGGAAAAGTTCTTCCACATAGTCCACTAAGGTGCCAATGAAGGGCTTTAGTTGGTACACATCAAACACATTGTGAATCTTGGTGGTAGGGGAAAGCTCTAATCGGTAGGCCAAATCACCAACTCTCTTACATATCCAATAGGGGCCATAAAAACGGTGGACCAGCTTGTTATTGCTGCCCTCTTTGAGAGTAGATTAATAGGACTTAGGCACTTTCAAGAGGACTAGCTCCCCTTCTTGGAATTCCAAATGCCTTATTTTCTCATTAGCATAGAGTTTCAAGTGAGTTTGTGGCTTTTGAAGATTCACTTTGCATTGCTGAAGCAAGGCCTACATGCAATCCAACTCAACTCTGCTTTGAGGGTTGATCTTATCATTGAATAAGATTGTAGAGAGGGGAACCTTATACCCATATAATGCCTCAAAAGGGGAAGCCCCAACATTAGAGTGGGTGGAGTCGTTATAGGCAAACTCAACCAAGTGGAGCCACGCATCCCAATTGTGTTGTACATCATGGCAAAAGTGTTGTAAGTATGTCTTAAGCCATTAATTTACTCTTTCACTCTGGCCATCTATTTGGGGATGGTATGCAATGTAGATGGAGCAACCTTGGTGCCCATAAATGTAATTTTTTTTGCTAAAAGCTGCTCATAAACTTAGCCTCTTGATCATGTACTATGACTTGTGGTAATCCATGCAACTTAAAGACATACTCCACAAACCAATGGCCACCTGAGAGGCATTGTATTGTGTCTTAGTAAGGATAAAGTGGGCAACTTTGCTAAGGTGATCAACCACCACGTATATACTGTTCCATCCTTTTTTGTAATGGGGAGGCTCATGATGAAGTCCATGGTGATATGCGTTTATTTCCCTTTAAGAATAGGAAGGGGGTGCAAGAGGCCAGCGGGCCTAAGCATGCTATACTTGTTCTATGGGCATGGAATACATTTGGTCACAAAATCCTTGATATCCCTCCATAAGCCTTTCCGATGAAAGCACTTGGAAATCGTATCATATGTTTTGAAAACACCCAAGTGACCAGCATTGGGTGGGGAAAGAATGCATCTCTTCCATGATCTTCTATGTGAAAGGAGAAGTGTGGGGGATGAAAATCTTACCATGGGACCAAATAAGGCCATGCTTGAGCTGATATTGGGAGTTTTCAACCGTTACCCTATGTTGTAATTTCTAGAATATGTGGCTAAAGTTCTCATCCAACAAATAAGCTTCTTGAAGATCCTCAATCCAATCACTATGCAACTTTGAAATGGAGGATACTTTGCATGCCCACATCCACAAGTGAATCAACCATGATATACTCTTTGCCTTGAGTGTGAGAAATGTCAAAATCATAGTTTTACAATGTCGCCACACATCTCATTTGCTTAGAGTCAAAGTAGACTGCATTAGTAAATAGTAGAGGACTCGATGGTCACTCTTTACTTAAAAGCGGTTGCCATACAAATAGTGGTGCCATTTCTTAATAGCATGGAGGATAACCAACATCTCCTAGTCATACACATTCATTTGCATCTCCTTGTCATCAAGATTATGGCTCTCAAAAGCAATTAGACCATGCTCTTGCAGTAAGACCGCACCAATACCCCTGCCCACTAGGATCACACTGAATGGTAAACATCTTGGAGAAATTAGGGCATATGAGGATGGGGGTTGAAGTAAGCATTTCCTTCAATTATTTGAAGCTATGATTAGTAGCGACATCTCAAATGAATGATTCCTTTTTTAACCAATCAGTCAAAGGTGCTACAATGGTGGTATAATGCTTAATAAATCATCTATAAAATGAAGAGAGACCAAGGAAATCACATAATAAAGTAGTGGTGCTGGATAGAGTGGGCCAGTCCTTAACACATTGCACCTTCTTGGGGTTAGCATGTATGCCATTTTTGGTAACAATGTGTTCCAAATACTCAATGGATGTCTGCATGAAGATGCATTTACATTCCTTAGCAAAGAGTTGATGCTATCTCAATATATCAAACACCTTTCTAGCATGTTCCAAATACTCCTCTTATGACTTGCTATAAATGAGGATGTTGTCAAAGAAAACAAGCATAAACTTGAACATGAAGGGGTGAAGAATTTTATTCATGAGGTTCTAAAATGTAGCGGGGGCATTAGTCAACCCAAAAGGCATCACTAGAAAATGATAAAACCCACAATCAATCCTGAAAGCTATTTGATCTCATCACCCTCCCTCATATGGATCTAACGATAGCTAGAGTGCAGATCAATCTTAGTGAAAAAGCATGCCCCTTTCAACTCATCCAACAAGTCATCAATGCATGGGATGGGATAGCAGTTCTTCACCGTGGTTTTGTTCAACTCTCTGTAGTTGATGCACATGTGGAAAGAGCCATCTTTCTTCTTGACTAATAGGACATGGGATGCATAAGGTGAAGAACTCAATTCAATGAAACCCATCTCAAGCAACTCCTTGACTTGCTTTGCAACCTCTTCACGTTCACACTTAGAGAGTCTAGGTAGGGCATTGAGCATATCTAACAATGACACCTTCAAGTATAGGATTTGGTATGTTTGTTAGGGTAGTGACAAGAGTCAAAAAGACTTTTCTTATGGCTTTCAAGAGTATTGCAATGGCATCTTCTTCTGCAAATCAAAGCTTGGATTGAAGCTAATTGAGCCATCAAACCCTTCATGTGGGAAATGAACTTTTCTAGGTCTTCTTCTTACTTGTATTCCAAGATAAAGAACTCTTTTTTGAGGAAGATTTTGGAGTTCTTTCCTCTTGCACCATACAATTTCTCAAGCTCATTCCACTTCTCCTTTGCAATTGGAAGCTTGTCAATATGGTGAATTAAGGATTCATCGAGGTGAAACATTATTATGGCTTGCACTCTTTCATCATCTTCTACATCCACAGGGTTCAATGGATCAATGGCTTTGGTCCCTTGATGAAGAGCTAGTAATCTCTCTCCATCATTTTATATTTTACTAACACATCCTATGGGTGGAAGTCTCTCCCATCAAACTTGCAAATTTGAGGCTTTACATCAATATAGGCCAATGATAGGAAGGTCTTATCGATTGCATAAAGCAATGGTAGTGTCTAATCCTTTAAAAGGTGGACAATAAGAGTGGAAGCAATTAAAATTATGCTTTAATCCAAGAGAATAGCAAGCTGAAAGTAACTCATGTATACTTAGATAAATAAGATTAGATAAAGAGAAGGAAATGATCTATGTGTTTATATATGCCATATAGCCTTACAATGATCAAGAGTGAGATAATGAGAGTTAAACATTTAGGGGATATGATTAATATGAAATAGCTAATCTCCTCAAGGTATAAAATATATTCCACAATTGATTTAAACCAAGATTATAACTAAGAAATGGAGTATTAGTGCTTACAAGCACTCATCTCAAATTTATGCCTCACTTGCCCAGGGAATTAGCTATATGTATACCCTTTATATTATACGCATTCAAGGCCTATTTGTAAATATTCTTATTTGTGAATTTTTCCTTAATAAAATATAACAATTTTCTACTCAATCAGTAAGTAACCCCTTTATATGGGTCCCTTTTGTGTGTAAAAAATGTGTAAAAATGGTATTTTAAAAATCCCTTATGCTGAACCCACATGATACATACATATATTTATGACTGAACTCCCTGGCTCACTTGAGATGTGATATGATTGTCTTTTGATGGACTTTTTGAAGTCCATTAAGTGTATGAAGCCCAAAGAGAGAGCTTTCATGTATGCAATAAACTCCAAAGAAGATTACTCAGTGTGATCACAATTACTATTAGTGACTTCCAAGATAATTAAGGTTGGGACGAGAAAGCTTGAAGCTTGCTTGCTATGGCTACCAACCAAACCCATAGTTAGGGTTTTGCCTATAGTGGCCAATAGAGGAGGAATTTTGGGAAACCCTTTGAGGGTTAGATAGCACATCTGGGAGGCTAACAAAACCTCATTGAATCTTGAGTGATTGCACCATCCACAACATGCAACAACATGATGAAGTCCACATTGCCAAATTTACACATGTGCCACGAGCTGAAGAAGAAGTCTCTAGAAGAACTCTTGAGCTGAAATGGCTTTCTTTGCCCTCATCAGGTCCACAACATGCAACAACATGATGAAGTCCACACTGCCAAATTTACACATGTGCCATGAGCTGAAGAAGAAGTCTCTAGAAGAACTCTTGAGCTGAAATGGCTTTCTTTGCCCTCATTAGGTCCCCCATTGAGTGCTGGTCTAGATTGGCTATGAAGATCAAGAGGTATGGTTGAGAATGAGCTTCTCATGTGCACTTAGGTTACGATGGAGTTGAGGGAGCTTGTTGGATTAGAGATGGCTCTGATATCACTTTGGAAAATCATAGTGAGAGAATAAAGCTATGTGCACAAGAGGGAGAAGAGAGCTCAAGTACAAGAACAAGATCTTCCTTATCAAGTTGTTCAAGGTACAACTCGTACACACTCTCTACACTTGAGAGTAAACTCCAGGCTGTTTATATTGCCTGGAGGTAAATAGGTCTAAGCATTTTACTCAAGTTCAGGAAGGGGATGTAGTAGATCCTCTTTAAGAGACCATGGTATGGGACATACTAGTGATAATTAATAAAATATATTAGATTAGTACTTTGGTAAAATGCAAGTTTTAAGAGGCCATGGAATCTTTAGAGGTAAGGGGAGCTCTAGAGGAAGAGGTGGATGGTACAACAAAGATTTTAGCAATTCTAGTATTATTTGTTATTATTGTGATAAAATATGTCTTATTGAAGCCTAGTGTTATGCTAAGAAGGATGATATCTGTAATGCTAAATTGCAACAAGGAAACTATGCATTATCTCTTTGCAAATAGAATAAAGACAAAAATGAGTTTTTGTGCATTATGCAACATATGATGAATGATGTTACAAGAAAAGGGACACATGATGATATATGGTATGGTGATTCAGGTACATCTAATCATATGACTATCCATGTTGAATGGTTTAGAGAGATATATAATTTACAAAATCCGGGTTATTTGTGGACGGGTGATGATTCATGCCACCCAATTTCACACATTGAAAAATTTTCCTTGTTCTCATGATGGTCAGAGAGTCTCTCAAATATATTACATATGCCATCCATCACAAAGAATGTAGTGTTTGTTGGTAAGATGGTAGGTAAACTAAGGGCTATTGGTTTAATTTAATACAAAAGGTTATTTTGTGGAAGACTTTAATGTGATAAGTGTAGGTTGGTCAAAAAAGTAAGTAGAGTTGGCCACATGTTCACTTTAGATTTTGGATTTTTCGCTATGAATGTTATTATGTATGCTATAAAGGCAAAGGAGTGGTTGCAGACATTGAAATGTAGCATAAACATATTGGACATGCAAATGTGCAAAGGCTAAAATTAATGTAGTCCAAAGGGTTGGTACAGGGTTGCCTACTTGTAGAGTTGCAAAATTTCATAAACTATGTAAATCATATTAGTTTGGTAAGCAGGCAAGACAACCTTTTTGTATGATAGAGATGTGAGTAGAAATATACTTGATGTTGTGCATACATATATTTGGGGGCCTACATAAAACATATCTCTTGGTGGTAGCAAATATTTTGTCACGTTATTGATGATTGTGTAAGAAAGTTGTAGATGTATTTCATGAAGGAAAAGAGTGATGTGTTTGAGCACTTCAAAATAGTTTATCACCTTTATTGACGATTTTTCAAGAAAGTTATGGGTATATTTCATGAAGGAAAAAAGTAATATATTTGAGCACTTCAAAACTTTCAAGGTTGGTATTGAAATAAAAATAAGCTTGAAAGTTAAGTGCTTGAGATCATATGGAGAGGGAGAGTACCTCTCTAATGAGTTCACTGACTTCTTGAGATCTCATGGGATAAAGAGACAGTTTACTTATAGGTATACCCCACAACAAATGGGATTGTAAAAAGGAAAAATAGGCATATTGTAGAAGTTACATAGACATTGATGGATGAAAAGTATTTGCCAAAACATTTTTAGACTGAAGCTGTGAAGGGCAGAAGCCTTGAGTGGAAGCCTATGAGTAAAAGCAAGAGTTATGGTAGAAGGAGCAAGAGATACCAAATTTGGGAACTTCAACAGTCACAATGTGTAACCGGCCTTCCCTTATTCAAATGTCACTGAAAGAATAAAGAATGAACTAATAGTGATGGCCGCCCACCATGTGCACTATATAGGTGTGTGGGTACCATCAATGTAACTAATATATAGGCAGCTAGACATTTCTCCACTTCATTAATCCTTATCCACAAACCTTATCTCTAATCTTATGTTCACTTACATAAACTACCTTATTACTTTGTGTGAACATGCATATGCTTCACATAGTTTCCTAGCTCCTTGCCCTTGCCACATATTTACTCTCACCTCTTTTGTTAAAATCTGAATGTTTTCCCTTATCTAAATTCTTTGTCACAAGATATTTCTATCCCATCATGCAACACATATGTTCCATCCTTATATCCTCATTAAGTCCATTGTTCACTCTCTCTTGTCAACTAGTGGAATACATAGAAAATTCTTTGATGGACAACCCCAATTCTCTATCAAATGAAGGCCCCTCACATCCATCTCTTTGTCATGACTCTTCCATTTTGTGCTCTCCTACTCTCAAATCATCAATCCAAGCAAGTTTAAGGTCTCCTAGTCACTCTCAATACTACAATGTTTGTCACCCTTGTGAGTCTCTCCTCTTGCATCCTAAAATAGAGGATTTTATCTCAATTGGAACGACAATTGAAGAAGGGGACACCCTTCGTACCCTACATCTTGAGGCCCAAGAAGACATTGCCATGGCCTCTCTATTGAATTGTGTTCTTTGAGAAATTTTGATGGTACTTTAGTGGCAAAAAGATGGAAAAATATCATCACTCTCTTAGTTGAAAACATGGACACTCCTACCGTTCCTCATAAACTCTTATTGGATATTCCTACCAACCTTCAAGGTCACTCCCTCATAATGTACATTGCTTCCACTTCTCTTACATCTATGAGTTCTATCCTATTTCCTTACATTTGTCACTCGACATATAGTATTGATATAAACTCCACTTCAATCTCAAGATCACATCCCAATCCCTATTTTACATACTCTTTATGTGCTCAATATCCTCATATTTTTATGGTCACACACACACACACTCTCTCTCTCTCCACTTCAAATGTGTGCCACAATTTGTTGACTAAATGAAATATCTCTCTATGGGCTCAATATCCTCATATTTTTATGGTCACACACACACACACACACACACTCCACTTCAACTGTGTTGCCACAATCTCTTGACCAAATGCAATTACACATACTCTTGGCTTTCTCCTACACATTTGGGATTCTCACTATGTTTCCAAATTTACATAAAATTCCTATCTCTTTGAGTTTCTCATTTTCACATCACTATTTCTCAATGTGCAATTCCATATTCCTACAAATGATATTATTCTACCATCACATTCAATCCAGACTATATTTTTTATGTCCCATCAATCCCAATCTATCAAATCATCATTTCTTTCTATCCTATCATATCCTACCTTCCTCTTGCAATCATCTTTCTCTAATTGTATACCCAAATCTCAATCATTATTCTATGTTACATTGCAATAACCTCATCAACAATCACAACTACTATCTCTTTCAATATTTTCTAAATATCATTATGGAATGGTCTACCTCTTACCTTACCCGAATCATCATCTACATATTGTATATTTCTCAAATCGGCCAACTATCTTGGCCTTTCAAAGGAGGAAAAAGGAATGGAAAAAGTACAAAGAAATGCATGAGCACATTGGTATAAAACCACTTTGTATTGATAAAGGATCATAATGACATTAAGTTTGCTATTATTGAAGATGTTACGCCCAACTCTTGGATTCCTCTAAAGGACAATATGCTTGAAATTTCTTATCAATCACTTGATATTCATCAGCAACCTTCCAAAAGATCGTCACAAGAACCTTATCAATCTCTCTCTTGCTATGGTATCATATCTCCACCTACAAATATGATCTCATAGTTGTTACACTCCACCACCATCAAGTTCCAATTGCAATACATCATCTATCTATATGATGAGCCTGTCCCTTATCAAGTCTATCATGAAGTAAACTATGGTGATCAACTCTTTATCAAGGTATCCATCAATCAAAGCCCAAAGATCTTCATCATCAATTTACATCCCTTAAATCATTGCAAGCAAAGATTGGCATATATCTTTTGCAAGAACAAGGACAAGGTCTCATGCTATCATTGTAATCTTACTTCTGTTGTAGCCAAAATGATTGGAAGAAGGTCTTTGTATTGCAAAACAAAATCCTATTTTCCTTAAAGAAGGGAGGAAGAATGTTAGAAGATATTATTAACCTTTTCTAGAGAGGGGAATGTTAAAATATTAGAATGTACTCATATAAACATGTGCTTAGAGAATATCTAGATATTTAGGATAACTAAATAAGATGATTTTAGAACATGTGAAGGATACTTCACTAAGAGAACCTACCATATCCACACCTTTATATATATATATATGTGTGTGTGTGTGTGTGTGTGTGTGTGTGTGTGTGTGTGTGTGTGTGTGTGTGTGTGTGTGTGTGTGTGTGTGTGTGTGTGTGTGTGTACTCTCAGCTATTGCAATGTAAGAGTGTAAGAAAGCGTGCACTAGAAGTGTGTGGTTCATTCTCCATCTCATTGTCTCATTATCTCTCTCTCTTTCTCTCACCATCATTTTTACTATATAAATCTCATCATGTAAGTCCCCATGTAGAAAATCCATATTTATATCCTTTTGATAAAGGTCTAGATCTAGCTGAGCAACCAATGCTAGTACCAAGCGTAAGGTCATCATCTTGACCACAGGTGAAAAGACTTTATTGAATTCAACACCATGTTCTTACTTGAAACCCTTAGCTACCAATCTAGCCTTATAAGCAGGCTTGGGGCATGCAAAGATACTTTTAACTTGTATACCCACTTGCATGACAATGCCTTCTCGCCATTAGGCAGCAAAGGAACAAAATCCCACGTATGGTTTTTCTATAAAGAGTCAAACTCTGACTACATAACTGTTTCCCATGAGTGACTATCATCTCTTTGCATAGCCTCATCATAAGAGAGAGGCTCACCTACATCTAGCACCATAATATAGTCAATTGAGGACATAAAGTGCTCAAGCTAACATCTAACTCTAGTAGAACATTTGAAAATAGGCTAATCCTATACACCAAGAAGATCCTAGGCCACAAAAATGTCAACCGCTGTAGGTTGTCTAGCTGGCTGTATGGGAGCATGAGTCTCCTCCTGAAAGATCACCCTACGTACATCAACTACGTGCTTAGGCTACTTATGGATCTTTTTCTCATGGAAAACTACATCATGGCTATGGATAACACCATGAGCTTGCATATCCCATAGGCGATAGCCCACCTCACCTACATCCCCATAACCAAGAAAGATGCATTTCATGGACTTAGGATCCAGCTTATTGCGCTTGTCCTTTGGAAGATGACAGACTGCCTCATAATCAAAGATGTACAAATGAGAATATGATGGAGATTTCCCAGTCCATATTGCCTTTATAACTTGGCAATAAATTGCAGTGCAAGGGGACGTGTTAATCAAGTACATGACAGTAGTAACTGCCTCACCTCCAAAAGTGTTGTGGTAAGCCTGCCTAGCTAAGCATGCACTGTAGACTCTCTTCTCAATTTTCCTATTCATGTGTTCAATAATACCATTCTAGGGAAGGTGGAAGGGGTGGTCAAGTGGTGCTTAATACCTTGCTCATCGCAAAACTGCTCAAAAGCTTTCGAGACATACTGATCCCCATTATCTAACCTTAGGTATTTTAGTCTATACCTAGACTGGTTTTCAACAAGAGTAAGCCAACACTGAAAGGTAGACAAGACATCCAATTTCTACTTAATAGGGTAAGCTCAGACCTTATGTAAGTAATCATCAATGAATATGACAAAGTGCTTTGAACTTAGGGGGTTCACTATATATATATCCTCTATATAACGTGCATTCCTAGCCAATTTATAAACATCTTAATCTCTGAATTTTTCTTGAATAAAACACAACCCTTTTTTATTCAATCTATAAGTAATCCATTTATATGACACTCTTATATATGTGAAAAATATATACAAATGGTGTTTTAAAAACCTCTTATTTTGAACTCACGTTATACATACATATATTCATGAGAGTGACCCCCACTCCCCCCTCCTCGAGACTTCGAACCACCTAGCAGGGCATGGGACTTCATACATCCAAATGAACAAGAGCCAAAGGATCACCCATATATGTCATGCCAAACTTCTTATGTGTGCACTACGTGTCTATTTTTCATATAAACAATGATCATCCATGTGTTTCATATTAAACTTCTTATGTGTACTACGGTATGCATTTCATACCCCTTTTGTCAAGAGAGCACTCTCAACATCCTGCAATTTTAGCCCATCCTTTGAAGTGTTAGCACATAGAGCTGTATGAAAAGTGTCCTATGACTCAGGTAGTATAGTAGAAATATAGGATGCAAAGTATCCTTGAACTCAATATCCTATGAAGCTAGATGGCTAATGAAGGAGTTAAAATCATTTAAATGTGAAGACATAGAAGTCTCTTCCTTCATGAGAAGGTCCATCAATTGTTTCAACCAACACATTTGAGATGCAAGCCTTTGCTTGTCATAAAGATTCTTAATCTATGTCCAAAGATGATATGCAGTCTGATTATTAGTCACAACATTGTAGTGAGCTTACTTAGAGAGTGATAAAATGATTATGGACCTACATAGCTCATCCATTTTAGCCCAATCCTTGGCATCAATGTTTTTGATTTTTTCACCCTCATTTTTTAGTAGTCTAACTTGCAATTTCTACACTTAAAAAAACCTTATTTGTGTCATCCAATAGCTATAGTTGATCCCATCTAGTTTTTCAATATTGAAGATAGCACTCTCATGAGAACTACAAGCCATAATGAGACCAAGCAAGTGAATAGAAGGGTAAAATAAGCTCCTATAATTTCTTGCAAATCATCCCCAAAACTACTGCCAAATCAAGCTATAAAGAAGAAAGACTGCCAAGATAATGAGTTGTCCACAAATTTAAATGAAGAAACTATCAAGTGATTGCTCTCATTAATAATATATAGTTAAAAAATGACAAATTGCTGTAATAAATAGTAGCAATAGGTCAACAACCCACCTTGAGCAATCAAGATGAAAAATCCAAGAACAACCAGCACTAAAGATGGTCACAACTGCATTGTGTTAGCAACCATGCATGCAATAGGCATGGACATCATGCAAAGGGTAGGTCCCAAAGGGTAAATGAAGAGAACTGCTAAATGCATAACTAATTAAGAAAAGTTCAATACATAACCAAAAGCATATAAATACCACTGACAACACATTGACAAACGTAAGTGCGAGGTCCAAGTCAAGTTATCAAATTAGCCCATAATAGGGTAATTGCATCCAATACATATCAAGAGAGCATGTACATGTCACAATGAGTCTCACTATCTCATTGTAATGTACTAAAGCTCAACTTCAAATATCAAGTACTCTATGTAACATCCAAGTGTCAAGTAGCGGCTCCCACTGGAACAAAGGTTGAATGCTAGACAAGCATAAGAAGCTCAAAACATCATGTGTGTGGCAACTAGACATCCAAGATCAATATGATGGACATCCAAAAGCATGGGACCCAAGTAGTCTACAAAGCTCTTACTATGGCTAGTGAATGATAGCCAATGTCAGTAAAACCAAGCTCCAATCTTAGCTCAACAGCATGTTATGAGCACAACCAAGCATGTAGCATCAATGGTATACACCAGTGTAGCATCCAAGGTGCTCGGGAAGCATCCAATGACAATAGGCATACAAAATCATTGATAGAATAGTGTGTTGCCCTATTATTCTAGCAATGAAACAACCTCTACAAGTTGATCCAAATGAGCTCAATGTGGCCCACAAAGCACCTCCAAGCAATAACCGAACATCTACTAATGTGCCAATATCAATAGAGCAATATGGGAGCCATAATCTCTAAGTAGACACTATTTTAGGTATGTTTCAACAAGCTTGCTATTCATGTACAACAATAATAGAGATTAGGAGCTCCAAGTCTCGATTGGCCAATGCTAAGAAGTGTCCAAGAGGTTGCTCTCAAGTGCTGAGAGAAATCGCATAAGCTAGGAATGAGGTGAGATGGAGCAGTAGGGAGGGTAGGACAATCAAGGGAAAATCATGTTGGTTGTTCCTATTGGTCCTACTAATGCTACTGGGATCAAGGGTGGCTCCTTAATGCTAGGCAAGGTCCAATGTAGCCATGTGACAAGTCTCAAGTGGAGGGAACAAGTCGGGAACTAGGGTAGATCAAATGCATGCCATGGAAGGTGGAGCCATGACTGTTATTGATGAAGAGCTAAAACTTCCAAGTCTAGGCTCAAGTAAATTGAAGAAAAAGGCTTCTCGATCTTAGCTCTAATACTAGTTGAAGGGTGGAAGCCTTAAGTGGAAGCTCATGAGAGTGAAAGCAAGAGCTATGGTAGAAGGAGCAAGAGAGGAAGAGCAATAGAGATCGGATATGGGAGCTCCAACAATCACAATGTGTGACTACCACCCTTTCCTTATTCAAATGTCACTGAAAGAATAAAGAATGAAGTGACAGTGATGGGTATCCAACCACCTTTAATGTACAAGTGTGTGATTACTACTAATACATGGGCCGCTAGGCATAGGTGCCTTTACCCCCACTAAGCTATTGATACCTTCAATATTATGAATAGAACACCAATAGCTATAGTTCGTGAAATGACCCCCAAAGAATGCTTTATAAGCAAGAAGCCCAATGTGTCACACTTGAAAGTGTTTGGTTGTACTGCATATATACATGTACCACATGAGCTACAAAAAAAGCTTGATCCAAAGGTTGAAAAATGTATTTTCATTGGATACTCATTAGAGACAAGAAAGGGTATCTTTGTTATAACCCTATCATAGGTGAGTTCAGAGTGAGCAAGGATGTTATTTTTTATGAGATGAGCTATTAGTATGCATCTACTGGCAATGCATTGGATGATAATGATGATCATGATAGTTACGTGCAGAAAAAAAAAGCAAGAATCACAAAGCCTTGGTGGACCAAAAACATCACCTGGTACTACATTTACCATTAGTCCTTGGTCTAGCAGACTGAGTGACCCCGCATCTTTAGGTATATCTACAAGTGTTGCAATTAAAGATAAAGTGAATAAGAAGAAAGTGTTAGATGGTAATGATGCATGTGCTAGTCATTTCAGGTTTGATGGGGATTCCAATGGTTCACAAAGTTTAGATGAAGAGCTTGGTATTCCTTCAATTAGGGCATCAGGTGTACAAAGAGCACATGGTACTGTAAAGGATCTACTAAGTGATCTAGTGATATGCAGGTCTAGTAGGGTTAGATACCCTATTAAAAGATTTAGCTTTGAAGGTTATGACACTCATCATTATGCTTATATGGTATAGGTAGTTGAGGATATTGAGCCAGCTTGTTTTGAAGATACTGTTGGTCATGCTCATTGGGATACAACAATGATGAGGAGATGGTTACGTTAGAGGCCAATAAGACTTAAGATCTAATACCATTGCCGAAGGGCAACAAAGCTATTGGCTGTAAGTGGGTCTATAAAATTAAGCACCATGCATATGGTTTTGTTAGTAGGTATATGACTAGGCTAGTTGCAAAAGATTATGCTCAAATGTATAGCATAGATTATGAAGAAACATTCAGTCCAATTGCTAGGATGGTAACTATTAGGTATGTGACTGCTTTGGCAGTAGCCAAAGGTTGGAATTTGCAGCAAATGGATATAAAGAATGCCTTCTTACATGGTGAATTAAAAGAAAAGGTTTATATGGATCAACTAGCAAGTTATGAGGATATAGAGCATCCTATCTATGTATGCATGTTAAAGAAGGTGCTCTATGGGCTAAACTAAGCACCCAAAGAATGGTATGGCAAGATCAAAGAGTATATTGTTAACATTGGCTTTTATGTTTCTGATGCTAATCACTCAATTTATGCAAGAAAGAAAGATGTAGGTTTTGTTATTATAGTCATCTATGTGGATGGCTTGATTATTACAAGTGATAGAGACCATGGGATCACAAAAGTCAAGAACCATTTGAAGAAGAAAATTGAGGTGAAGGATTTGGGTGAGCTAAGGTATTTTCTTGGTATTGAGGTGATCAAATATGATGATAGTATATGACTATCCCAAAGGGAGTATGTTGGGGGTAAAGGCGCCTCTACCCAGATGTCCGTGTATTACTACACTGACAGTCACTGCCACTGCACACTGCAGGTGGCGGGCGCCCATCACCGTCACTTTATTCTTTATTCTCTTAGAGACAGTTTGAATAAAGGAAGGCCCGGTCACACATTGTGACTGTTGGAGTTCCCATTTCTTGTCTCTCTCTCTCTCTTGCTCTTGCTCTCCCGCCATAGCTCTCGAGTCCAAGCTTCGGTCCTTCTCTCCCTTTCAACTAGTATCAGAGCTTTGCTTTCCGACTCTTGAGCTTGGTTTGTGGTATTCTTAGCATCCCATCGACTCCCTACTTGCATTGGGTCTCCTTCCCGGCAGCCATATCTAACTCCTTCGAGCTCCCCTCACTCCCCGACTTCCCAACCACCTCCCCGGCATTGTTGGGCACCTTCAAGGCATTACATCAGAGGTATTTGATCATTTTCTTCAGGGTTTACTTCAGTTCTCAGGTCTCACAGGCTGTAAACAAGTTGTGGGCAGCCATAGCTCACACGTCTTGGAGCTTCCTTCACCTGAATCTTGCTTCCAGCCTATCAAGGCTTGCTGAGGCTTGGTGTAGGCCTTCTTTGGCCCTCATTTGTGGCCCCTTTGGGTCCCATTGTTGACACATGGGATAGCAGACCCTTCCCCCCAGCCAACTCACGTTTTTTTGCTCATGTTTTAAAATCTGGCCCAAAAATCACTCTTTTTGTCATATCTCGGGCATTCGGAACCCGATTCAGGCAAGGTAAGAGTCTAAGTTGGGGTTTTGGCACGCTTCGGACGCGATGGTGATATCAGATTTGCCAAATTCTAATGACAGAATCTTTTGCAATAGATTTCAGGTCTGAGACAGCATGTATTTGTATGTCTATGCTTGTTTGGGCATGACTTCATAACCGGTTTGATGCCTATTGCATCCCGATTGATTGGGGGATTGAAGCTACATGTAATGCTATGATTTTGGGGCTGAAAATACACAGTTTATAACAGTAAATGCATGCTGAATACTCTTGGGTTGAAGCTATCTTTCATGCTTTGACATATGCCTATTGGTTTCGGATGTATGTCTTGGGTTATGCTATGATGTATTGACCATCGAGGGATGACTTTGAGCTCATTGAATCTAGATGCTTTTGGAAGCTTGAGCTTATTTCAGCCCGTACTTATTGTCATTGATATATGCTTTGACAGTGATGCTTCTTGGGTTTATGCATACCCGTTGCCTACGGCTTGATGCTCATGTCACGGTCGATTACCCTATGCATACGTTGAGCTGGAGTGCTCATTGAAGCTCCACCTTGGATGCATTTTGGATTATCTGGAGTAGTCTTGGATGTTACTTGGCTTGTCAGAGTTTGGATTGGGATGTATTTGATGTCTTATATGCTTACAGATGCTATATACGGATGCTCTATTGCCTACATGTTCGGGATATACTATTGATGTATTGTCTTGGACTTATGTCATTGGCACTGTGTCTTGCCTTGGCTTGAGCTCTTGAGCTCATACATACAACTTTTGTGCCAGTGGGAGCATTCTTGAATGCTTATCAGACATTGAGCAGGCGGTACTTTTATGTATTGAGACGTTACATGCCATTGAGTAGTTATAGACACTTGAGACTTTTGGACTTCTTACCTTTTGGGATGATACATCATATGTCTTGGTTCACTGTATGCTTATGAGATAAGTCTCAGTTTTGGATTCGTATCTTTGTGAACTGGCACCTACTTGTGTCAAGTTTTGGTAGTGGCAGGAACACTTTGCCCCGTTGCCTGGGGGGTGTGCCTACTCACTAGCAGATGTTTGTATGACATACTTGGGTGTTGGATTCATGCTTATTGACCATCATATGCTTATGCTATGCCCGCATGATGCTGGCTTTGGTCTTGGCAGTATCTGATTGCCTTGGGATCTGATTTTGGCACTCTTAGCTCTCTTTACTGAAATTTGAAATTTATTACAGCAAGCATAAATGTATGGTCTGACATGGATTTTTCATGCTGAAACACTTTGAAATGATGTACTTTCACTAGCATTTGGTGGGCAGCAGCTTTGGTTCCGCTTTCTTCTCCATTTTTCCTCGATTTTAGTGATTTTTTGGTCATTTTTGCAATAAACAGCAAGCAGTTTTGAACTGTCTATAGTCTTCCAGCTGCATTATGGCAAGTTCGTCCACTGATCATGCTATTTTTAACATCACTAAGCTTGATGGTACGAATTACTCTTATTGGAAGAGCCAGATTTGGTAGGTGTTGGTGCAGATCGCAGATCAAACCTTTGAGGTTAAGCGGGCATCCGCCTGCAACTATGCCAGATGAGGAATGGCTTGAGCTTGATGAGTTATGTAAGTCCACTATTGTATTGTCTCTCACAGAACAGGTTCAGTATAATGTCTTTGAGGAAGAACAGAGTGCATGGCAGTTGTGGGAAAATATAAAAAATCTCTATGACTTTATGACAAGAAAAGTCCAGCGAGTCAGATGGCTGAAGCAGCTTATGGATCTGCGCATGAAGGAGAATGTGACTATGTCTGCTCACTTGAGCCAGTTCCATGCTATACTCAAGAACTTGACTTCGCAAGACATCACTTTTGTAGAGAATGCCACTCCTCTTTTCTGGCTTAGTACTCTTAATGAGTCATGGGATGTATTTCGCACTGCATTATGTGCCTCTACTACTAGCTTGAAATTATCTGATGTTGAGAGTGCTCTTCTGCAGGAAGAGGTTAACCGTAAGAATTTGGATGCCTCTCGTGTGTCTCATGCTATGACAGTTAGAGGTAGGAATGATGGATATGGAAAGCATGGCAGTGGTGGTGGCCATGGACGGGATTCTCAGAAATCTGGGTCCAAGTCTCGTGGAAAGTCACGTAGCAAATCCCGTGGCAGAAATGCAGATGTTACTTGTCACCATTGTGGGAAAAAGGGCCATATTAGGCCACAATACCATGAATTGCGCAATGAAAGGCGCAAAGATAAGGGAAAAGACAAAGTGCAGGATAAGTCTTCTGATCGCAGCATAGTACCTAGAAAGTCTAGTGTTAAAATTGAAGAGATCAATGTTATGCAGCCTGAGAATATTGATGATGATGATTATATCCTAGCAGCCTCTTCCAGTGCTTCGCACATGACAGAGATACACTCTATGTATGCACAGTGTTGGCTTTTGGACTCAAGTGCGTCCTTTCATGTGACACCTTACCGAGAGTGGTTTCATTCATACCATACTATTTCGGGTTCTATGCGCTTGGGTGATGACAACTCTCTTGATATTGTGGGCATTGGTGATATTAGGCTGTAGTTTCCTTCTGGCAGCAGTTTTGTTATGCAGGATGTACATCATGTACCTGCTTTGACATGCAGTCTCATGTCAGCTGGACAACTTGATGACGCAGGATATCATGTATGTTTTGGAGACTCTGCATGGAAGATCACTCGTGGCAAACTTGTGATTGCGAGAGGTGCCAAGGCTGGCAGTCTCTACCCCTTAATTGTATCAGCTTCTTCCCTTGATCATGTTTTGTCTATGGGTTCTATCCTACATGTATCTCTTTGGCATGCCCGTTTGGGCCATATGACTTTGAAGGGAATGAAAATGCTTTCTAGTTTGCAGTACTTACCGCCCCTTGATTATGCATGTTTTGATTCATGTGAGCATTGTCTTTATGGCAGGTAGACTAGGTCTACGCATAAGAAGTTTGGTAGGCCACGCATGAGTGAGCCCTTGGCATTGGTACATTCAGATGTCTGTGGGACCATGCCTTGTCAGTCTGTGGGTGGTGCAAAGTATTTTGTTATGTTCATAGATGATTTTTCACAAAAAGTTTGGGCTTATCCCATTAAGTTGAAATCCGATGTCTTGGTTGTGTGTCAGAGATGGCTTGCACCCTACACCCCTCCCAGAATGGTTTGGCTGAGCGGATGAATAGAACCATCCAAGAGCGTGTACGCAGTATGCTTAGCCATGCAGGCCTACCACAAAGCTTTTGGGCTGAGGCAGTTAGTACAGCTGTGCATGTCATAAACATATCACCTTCTAGTGGTTTGGATATTCAGGTTGCAGAGGAGGTATGGACTGGCAAACCCCCCTCTTATGCATATCTCCGTGTCTTTGGATGTGAGGCATTTTGCCATGTGCCCAGGGACAAGAGAAGTAAGCTGGATCCCAAGAGTGTCAAATGCATTTTCCTTGGTTATGGGGATGCAAGCGAGATGGGTTACCATCTCTGGGATCCGCAGGCGCGGAAAGTCATCCACAGTCATGATGTAGTCTTTCGTGAAGACAAGATGCATAGGCAGCCTGAGAGAGTTGTTGAGATCCGCAGGGTCATATTTCAGGAGGAGCCGAGAGCTCCCGCACAACCAGTTGGACAGCCTACAACTGTAGTAGATGCTCATGGTCAGGGCATTGGATAGGTAGTTGGGCAGGTAGCAGAGCTTGCTGTGAGACGGTCTACTAGAGACAGACGTCCACCAGATAGATTTCAGCCCTCGATGCATTATGTCTTGGTTACAAATGTAGAAGAGCCTTTCACTTATGATGAGGCTATGCACAGGGGTGACAGTCACTCCTGGGAGAGGGCTGTGCAATCTGAGATAGACTCCCTGCATAAGAATGACACTTGGGATTTGGTTTCCTTGCCTACGGGCAAGAAGGCCTTGCCATGCAAGTGTGTGTACAAGCTAAAAAGTACCCTTGGACACCCCAAGCCGGCATACAAGGCTAGATTGGTAGCAAAGGGTTTTAACCAGGAGCATGGTGTGGACTTTGATGAGGTCTTTTCTCTTGTGGTTCAGATGACCACCCTACGCTTAGTCTTGGCTTTGGTTGCTCAGCTTGACTTGGATTTATACCAAATGAATGTCAAGACGGCTTTCTTACATGGGGACTTGTATGATGAGATTTATATGGAGTAGCCTAAGGGCTTTGTAGAACCTGGCAGGGAGCACCTAGTGTGCAAATTGAAGAAAAGTCTTTATGGCTTGAAACAGGCACCTAGGGACTGGTATCATAAGTTTGATGCCTTTATGCAGTCACAGGGCTACAGCTCG
The DNA here is from genome assembly GCF_053477565.2 of Lygodium microphyllum. Lineage (NCBI taxonomy): Eukaryota > Viridiplantae > Streptophyta > Polypodiopsida > Schizaeales > Lygodiaceae > Lygodium > Lygodium microphyllum. The sequence goes on along the minus strand of NC_141135.1, from coordinate 34,992,217 downwards.
AGTGCTATGGATCCATGTCTTTACATGAAGAAAGCTCGTGATGGTTCTTTATTGATTTGGTACTCTATGTGGATGATATGTTGATAGTTGGGAAAGCTCATGATGAGCTAGATGCTCTTAAGACTCAGCTCAAGAAGAGCTTTGAGATGAAAGATCTGGGACATACCGCTCACATACTTGGTATGCGCATTACACGCGACAGGCATCAGGGACTCCTCTACTTGTCACAGAGGGAGTACATTCATAAAATCCTTGAGTGCTTCCGCATGCAAGATGTAAAGCCTATTGGCTGTCCATTGCCTTCTTATGTGAAGGTATCACAAGCTGATTGTCTACAGATAGATGAGCAGAGGGCTGAGATGGCCAAGATTCCCTATGCATCCGCAGTGTGGGCAGTCTTATGTATGCAATGATAGCCACTCGTCCAGATATTGCCTTTGCAGTTGGTGTTGTGGCATGCTATATAGCTACACCTGACAAGAAGCATTGGGATGCTGTGAAGGGTATCATGAGGTACCTGAAGGGCGCTGCAAATATGCGCATATGCTATGACAGCCAGGATATAGGAGTCATGGGGTACACTGACTCTGATTATGTAGGACATGCAGATAGTAGGAAGTCCACTTCTGGCTATGTATTCACCTATGATGGAGGTGCTGTTTCTTGGATGTTCAGGGTGTAGAAATGCATGACCCTTTCTACTCCAGAGGCCAAGTATGTTGCAGCCACTGAGGCTTACAAGGAGGCCATTTGGTTGGGTCATTTGGTTGCTGACCTTGGTATTGATGCTCTCTCTACATTGCATTCAGATTCTATGAGTGCTATTCAGTTAGCCAAGAATCCGGTCTTCCATGCGAAGACGAAACACATTGAGGTGAGGTATCACTTCATACGTGGGGTCGTTGAGGACAAGTTTGTTGATCTTGTCAAGATCTCGACTGACCGGAATCCTGCAGACCTGCTCACGAAAGGCCTCTCTACAGAGCGCTTTGCCTTCCTCAAGAGGTTGATGGGCGTGGGATGAGATGACGTCTTTCCTCATCCTATTGTACATGTGTACATGTTGTACTGCCTTTTTTCTTTTTCTTTTCAGTTCTCATTGGGGCAGATTTGCCTTTAAGTGGGAGGTTGTTGGGGGTAAAGGTGCCTCTGCCTAGCCGTCTGTGTATTAGTACACTGACAATCACTGCCACTGCACACTGTCGGTGGCGGGCGCCCGTCACCGTCACTTTATTCTTTATTCTTTTAGTGACAGTTTGAATAAAGGAAGGCCCGGTCACACATTGTGACTGTTGGAGTTCCCATTTTTTGTCTCTCTTTCTCTTGCTCTTGCTCTCCCGCCATAGCTCTCGAGTCCAAGCTTTGGTCCAAGCTCTTGAATCCAAGCTCTCGAGTCCAAGCTCTCGAGTCCAAGCTCTCGAGTCCAAGCTTCGGTCCTTCTCTCCCTTTCAAAGTATGGCTTGAATATGTTGTCCAAGTATAGTATAACAGTGTATAAGCCTCTTTCAGTGCCATTGGAGCAAAATGTGAAGTTGAGTACTGATGTTGGGGATGAGATAGAAGACCCTACTATGTTCAGGAGGATAGTAGGAAGTCTGATTTACTTGACTAGCACAAGGCCAAACTTGATTTATGATGTTCGCCTTATCAAATAGTTTATGTAAATGTGTAGAAATCCTCATTTGGATGCAATTAGATGCATATTGAGGTATGTGAAGTCCACTTTGCATTATGGACTTTTTTATGAGGCAGGTAAGGATATACAAGTGTTTGGATATATAGATACTATACTTTGTACACATTATATTTTATGTGAAAGAAGAAGAAGAAATTATCAAGCAAATGTTTTGGCCTCCATCTCTCTTCTTGTGTTCTTGAGTGAGCTTCCTCTTATGTATATAGTGTATGTTTGGCATAGTAACTCCAGCAAGTCCCCCCACCACACGATTCATGATACTCCCATATCAACATTATTTGGTTGTCCAAGCCCTACATCATGTGGAATAGGTTGTCCATACTGCTTCATGTGATGACTATCCATCGTCTTGGAACATTATCCTAAGGATATTAAGTGTTTTAATTAGTTGCTTATGCATATTATCCTTATTAAAAATGATATCATGGTTATGTATTATCTTCTTAGACTCATGATCCCATAAGTGAATGCCCATTTCTCCTAATTTCCCATATCCAAGAGAGATATACTCCTTGGAATTAGGATCAACCTTAATGTGCTTTTCTCGAGGTACATGCATAAATGCTTCCTAATCAAAAACATGTAAATGATCATAACTAGGCCTCTTTCTAGACTATAACTCCTCTATAATTTTACCATTGAATGGCTTACTAGGATACCTATTGATCAAATGCATTGTCATGTTTGTAGCTTTAGTTGAAGACCCATAGTGAGACCAATGTGAGATAGCATACAGACCCTTTCCCAAACGGTCCTATTCATCTTCTCAATTAAACCATTTTGAGTAGGATTTTTAGGATCCATCAACTCTCTTTTGATACTATGGAGCTTTCCCAAACGGTCCTATTCATATTCTCAATCAAACAAATTTTTGTAGGATTTTTTGGAGCCATCAACTCTCTTTTGATACCATGGCTTGCACAAAAGTTCCTAAAGGCATAATTATCTATGAAAGTGACAAAATATGAAGTTCCACCCAATGAGACTTGGGCATAGGCTCACACAAATCACTATGAACCAAATCCAAACACTCTAATATTCTAGTATTATTACCTCTCCTATGCAACCAAAATTAGAAAAGTTCGAGTATAAGATAATTAAAATGGCATAAATATTTCATTCTAGTAATGATATGTGTCCCAAATGGCAATGCCATATAGAAAATAATGGTTGTTTGGTGATAGCTAATAAATCTTTCATTCTAGTAATGATGTGTCCCAAATGGCAATGCCATATAGAAAATAATGGTTGTTTGGTGATAGCTACTACATAGTCTTTAACCCTAGAAGCATGCAAATTGAATGATACAAAGTACCAAATCTATGTCCATCGGCAAGAATGAGAGTCCCTTTGCAAAATTTCTACATGCTCTCTGGAGATCACCCTACCACAAATATCAAGCTCTCTAGTGCTAATCAAACTCTTTGTGAAGTCTAGAACATGTTGTACACTTCATAAAGCAAAAGAAGGATAGTGACGAATGTATATTCCCTATACCAACAATGGCACATACATAGTTATTACCAATACGGGTGTATCCTTTTGTCTCCTAAGATCATAAGTAGTGAACCACTTTCTATATGGAGTGACATGGAATGATGCTCCTAAGTCCAAAAGCTTTTTCAGTGACATGTCATTGTCCATGCCAACTAAGAATGCATCATCAAAAGAGGAAACATACAAGACATCTTCATTATCATTTCTACATGCATTAATCTCTTCTATCTTTGCCTTATCATTCTCTTCTTTCTTGCCATTATCCCCTCTATATACTTTTTATCATTTTTCTTGCTCTTCTACTTGTAGCACTCCTTTATATGTTCCTTATTACAAAAGAAGCATTTTGCATCCTTTTTGCTATGATATTTACTCCTTGACTTGCCTCTATGAGAGTCCCGCTTGGCATTTGACTTTTCTCTCATGCATGCACTAGAGGACTTTGAGCCTACATTGGTTATTTATTCACCTCCTCAATGAGAATTCCACTCGCAATATTAAAACTAGCAAGCCCACTTGCAAGTGCATGGTTGCTAATGGCTATCCTAAATGTAAAGAAGTAAATCCCACAGTAAGCTAAAATAATGAAAATTTTAAAAGAATACTAAAATGCTAAGAAAGCCATAGCTAAGGCAGCTAGGATACCATGAATCATGTTACCACTTGATACAATGGCTAAGAATCACTCATGAGAGGCTACAACATGATATCCTTCTCATGCTATGAAGGGGCATGGAATCCATCCCAATACCATGGTGGACAAAGAGTATGCACCCTCAATGGATGGTGGGAGGTAGAGACCTCAAACAAGAAATATTTACAATTGACAAAAGATGCTTGGCAATTTACAACTCAGCCTTTTATATCTAACCCTAGGCCTAAGGCTAAATACTGGCTAAGGTATTATTTTGCTTTATTACAAGCCATCCCAATGTAAAAGAGCTTTGTCACTAGGGTATTATTTTAATGTATTACAAGCCATCCTAACGCGAAAGAGCTTTGCCCTCAAAGCTGAAATTGGGACAAATTACAATGAATATTATGTCAAGGATAGCTCAAAGCATATAAATCCATCCTGAAATGAAACTAAAGTTGATGAAGGAGAAGTATATATGTTGAAGAAACTATTTGTAGTTGTCCAAAATAGGTTGCAATACAATTTTGACCATAACTTGAAGTAGAAGTGTCCAATTTTCATGTGCAAACTATAGAAATGTAGAGGACAATATGTGGTATCCAACCATACTGTCAAAATCCAATTTTTATGAAGACAAGGCAATTAATTTCTATATAGAAATTTAATACATCAAGTTGTTTACTACTTATTGAGGGAGGTATCCTCTTGAAGAAGCCATGGAAATAGTCATTCTCATACAACTAGATAGAATGTGTTGAGAAATCAAGATGGGAAAAATGACTTTTTGAAGAAGTTGGCAAAGAATGCCTTGTTGAGTAAGAGGTATACGGTGATGCACATAGAGTATACCATTGCATTGGAACATTTTGTGTCCTCTCATTGAGCTTGGACTAAGATTCTTTTATGGTATTTCTAATGGAGAATGAGTGATATTTTGTAATCGTTTTTTGTATATTGGTGATAGAAAATCCTCCATTTGACCACTAACCAATAGTCTCCCTATAGTTCATATATATACTTATCATAAGTTTAAATAACTAGAAATAAGTGATACATAGATGAACTAGGATATCTTCCCCTAGTTCACATGTGTGTGTGTGTGTGTGTGTGTGTGTGTGTGTGTGTGTGTGTGTGTGTGTGTGTGTGTGTGTGTGTGTGTGTGTGTGTGTGTGTGTGTGTGTGTGTGTGTGTGTGTGTGTGTGTGTGTGTGTGTGTGTGTGTGTGTGTGTGTGTGTGTGTGTGTGTGTGTGTGTGGGCGCGCGTGCGTGCATGTGTGCGTGTGCACATGCGTGCATGTGTGACTCTCTCTTTACCCTACTTTTTCTTTACTCTCTACTCTAGCTACTCGCTCTTATTCTAAATTGTGAGGTACTCTCAAACACAATAAAATAATCAGACTCCAAATTTTCTATGAGTTTATTTTGAAGTGTGAGAAAGTCTCTAACAAAATCAAGTAAACTCTTAGCTATTATAATAATTCTTAAGGTGAGAATTTTTATAACACAATAGAATGATCAACTTTCAATTTTTTTGTAACTTGTTAATTATTTAACTATTTTATTTATTTATTTATTTAACCATTCTCACTCTATTAACTATTTAATTATTTAAATATTTAAATATTTGGAATAAAGTAAATATTTATTGATTTTAATAATTTTAATATTTAACTATATAAGTGATTTTAATCTCTAAAATAATACTAATACTAAATCCAATTTTAAGTTTTCAATTTACAAGCTTCTTTGCTAATTCAAGCTAGAAGCTCAAATATAAGTGCTTGCAAGAATGGAAGAGCATGAGATCTTTTTAGTATATAAAGTAAAGTTTCGATCAAAAGGTTTTTTTTATCAAAGTGTAAGTAATACTCATATATTTCTTAAAACATGGACATATCATCCCTGAATAGTACAGCTAAATTTTTTAGAACCAATGTAAAACTTTACCATTATTCACATGAAAAATGCATTTCGAATAACATAAAATGCGACTTAGGTTGTGATCATGAGTGCATATTTGTTTCTTTTGTTTTCTTCTCTTCCTTCTTTTGTTGAATAAATCAACATATGCATGTACCATGTAGCAAGGCTTTCACCCTTACAAAGGGGACTAGAGATTTTTAGGGTTTGGAAGACTAATCATGATTATACATCAAGCAAACACTTTGCATAAATAATTAATTCATGAGTCTCAATGTTGAAGAACTTGTTGCCAATGAAGAACCATAGTTTGAGAGATGATTAATCTTTCCATAGACCTATTGCACTTCCAATCACAGTTGTAGAGGACTTGTTGTAGTAGCCGAGTAGATCTTGCTTGATAAGGTGATGTGCTTGATGTGACCACGTCTTTTTATGCCCTTCAAATGCAACCATCATCGTTTTTGCATCCTTGTGTCATTAGTCTTTTTGCGGTCTTCAAAGGTTGTTGATTTGTTGCATAATTGATGCTTCCTTTAGGCTCGAGCATATCACTCCATCACCTATTTTGTTTGAATTCAATTGATGGAAACTGAGAGCACATGTGGTTGAGCTCAAAAGAATTATATCTTCAAAAATTTGAAATTAAAAGTTGACTTCAACTTTTAACACTTACCAAATCTGTGCTCACCACTTTACCAATGCCTTGCTTGTTAGGCAACATACTTGTCAATTGCTTCCTCCTTGCAGAAAAAATGTTGCAATGCCTGTAAGCCCACAAGGGTATTATTTTTATGGTGTTCATGGATTTTAAAGATATATGTAAATGTAATTGACTCTATTATATACAATAATGAATTGATTGTTCATACAAGGTAACAAGCTATGGCACAATATTATTCCACCTTGAGATAAGCCATTTATAGAGGTTAGGATTATAGTGGAGGGTAGTAGAAGCATCAAGCAATTGTAGAGCTTTTTCAAATAGTAGCATATCGCCAAGACCTTGAGTAATACATTTCCTTAACCCAATCAACTATTAGCAATGTGTAAGTCCTTCTCTCTATGAGAAGCTTATTCAAGAGAGGGTGATCTAGAACCATTTTGGATTGTTCAATGTTCAATGTTCAATGTTCTATACATTTACAAGTACTCGCAAGTATGTTGGAGCTATGTGCATTGGGTCATTCATGGAATTCCATATAGCTTGTATTTCCTTAATGACTGTCATTAGCTCACCACCTACTTTATTATTTATGCTCTTATGGTATACTAGTTGTTGTCAAACTCATTTGGCATATTTGCTCTTGATTTCAATGCTTGTATGATTTCCATTTCATACATACAATTTTTAGGGTGGAAAGAGGGAATTAAGCAAAGCTCCTTGGCTTCGACTTTTGACATATTCCATACAAGTACATGTTCCATTTTTGCTTTTTTGGGCTTAAAATTTGTAGGAACTTCCGGTTGAGTGGAACATATTTTATCTAGGGATTGATTGATGATACTTGAGCTTTAATAGCTAAGATAGCTCCAGGTGAAGAATCCATGGCTACCCAAATTGTCTAGCTGCTGTTCATCTTCCAAGGGTTTGTTCTAAGGCCAAGAATGCTAAGAGGGGAAAGGAGAGAGTGCTAAAGAGTGCCCTAGGATGGCCAAAAGCAACAATGAGCATCAGGAAGGCAAAAAGAGGGCTGGGGTAGGTAGGGGAAGCTAGTGCAAAATGCACCAAAAATTGCGGGGACTGGCTTGCAGGCCTCAGGAGGTAGCAACCCCTCATTCCACTACTTGATCCCAAGCTTAGAGTGGTGAGCAGATCGGTCGCTGTATGCTCACGTAGTGAATCCCGGAAGGTCCCCAAGAACAATGAACTCTACCTTTTTGCACAAAAAACAATGTAAAAGCATGAACGACAAGAAGCAAGAGACCAATTGGGTTCAATCCCCCCCCATGCCTTGTGTGAGCGCTTCACAAAGCATGTATTTTATGTATATTTCCATCTTCATGCTCAATAATAGCCCAATTTACAAAAATATGATAAGCATTTAGCTTTTGAGTTTGCTTTCTACAAAAATAGGAAATAAAGCTAATGGACGGTGCCCATAGAGTCTAGCACGCCCAACACAATGTCCAAATAGAAATAACATATCCGTGCGCATAGGCGCATACAAAATAATAATAAATAATCGATGTCTCAATAGACATAATAAAATATAGGCGTGGCGCCTATCAAAATATAATCCAAAGGTCGAATACTCGCTAGGCTCCAATGCTTTCCTTCGCCACTGCTGCTATCTCTACACATCAACTGAAGCATTCACAATCGTTAGTAAAATAATACAATTAAATCGACAAAAGTGAATACCTAGCAGTCTTCAGCTACATAAATAAATCAATTGGTTAGAAATAAATCCTAACCTTAATTTATTACGAGTGCGCACTCTAAACTCATAAACGTTTATTAATTTAATATGCATTTTGTAGAATCACCCGCTATGAAATCACCCATGTACACACTAAATTAATGAAACGCCTGAAAAGGACAGGCGTCCCCATCAACTTCTCGCACAAAGAATCCACTTTGTGTATGAGCCCCGGTCATCTAAGTTTACGGAATCCACCGTAAAACCTCACGGAATCCACTGTGACACAGAATCCACCGTGGAATATGCCTCATGGCATCATACCCCCGGGGTGGGATAGCAATTGACCTCAATTGCTATTAGCTCAATGTGGAGCTAATAGAGTGGGGAAAGCATTTAAGTCTCTAGCGTGCATTCATTGTGCTTCCTCTACAGGATGGTTATTAAATTTAACTAGATATCTAGAATACCTTTGGCCAGTTCTAGTGGTCATATAATCAGTGTCAAGGATAGCTTCTGGTTCAAGTATTTCAGTCTCTTCCTCTAATAAAGGTGGGTTTTCATAAACAGGGTAGATAGGTAATTGGCCTCTAAATGGTCTCAATAAACTAATGTGAAATGTATTGTGAATTTTCCAATGAGATGGTAATTCTAACTTGAATGCATTATCATTAATCTTATGAATGATTCTAAATGGTCCATAGAATCTAAGAGCTAATTTGACAACTGGATGTCTATCTACACTTTGCAGTCTACGTTTTTCTATTCTCAGCCAAACATAATCATCAACTTTGAAATTCATGGCTTGTCTTTTCTTGTTGGCTTGTTTGGTATATGATTGTTGGGCTTTAGCAATCATATCCTTAACCTCATCAAAAATACTATTATGCATAGTAGCAATATCATCAGCACTCTGAATTCTATTAGACAAAGATGCAACAGGTGTAGACAATCTATATCCATAAATGACTTCAAAAGGTGCTTTCTTTGTAGATGTGTGCAGTGTATTGTTATATGCAAACTGTAATAAATGCAAATGAGTGTCCCATGTCTGAGGTTTAGAGATAGTATATGCACGTAAAAGATCTAGAATGGTGTTGTTTGTGGCTTCTGTTTGTCCATTAGTTTCTGGATGAAATGCAGATGAGAAATCAATCTTTGTGCCTAGATTAGCAAATAGTGTAATAAAAAAATTGTTACAAAATCTAGAATCACGATCTGAAATAATGACTTTTGGCAATCCATGGTTAGTAAAAACAGTTTTCAAAAATAACTGTGCTGCTTGTGATGCTGTTAAAGTTTTCTTACATGGAATGAAATATGCTTGCTTACTAAATCCATCTACAACAGTCCAAATCATATCATGGTTAGATTTAGTATTTGGTAAACCAATAATGAAATCCATAGAAATATGTTCCCAAGGTTTAGATGGAATAGACAAAGGCATTAGTAATCCATACTGTTTACCATGATGTCTTTTTACTCTTTGGCAAATCAAACATTCAGAAACGAAATTAGATACATCTTCATCCATATGCGGCCAATAAAAATCTTCAGTTAACATACGTAATGTAGATATGATACCTCTATGACCTTGATATGGGGGACAATGAATTTCATTCAAAACAAAAGATCGGAATGGAATAGTAACACACAGTCTCTTTTCATAAAACATAAATCCATCATTATATGACAATGAATCAACAGGAATGAAAATATTTTGAACTAATTTATTCCAATCAGAATGAAAAGTAATATCCTGGTGATATGTATCTTTCATAGCAATCAAAGAATCAAAAGATATGATAGAAATATTATGAATTGCAGGTCTTCTACTCAATGCATCAGCAACTACATTTTCTTTTCCAGGTTGGTATTGAATGATAGGATGAAAACTTTGAATGAAGGAAGCCCATTTGATATGACAGTCAGAGATTTGGGGTTGGCTAAGTAAATGTCTAATGCTTTGCTGGTCGGTCTTTATCATGAATTCTGAACCCATTAAGTAGTGTTTCCACTGTCTTAATGCTTGTACAACTGCTAATAGTTCTTTGTCATATGTGGAATATTTCCGCTCAGAGGGTTTCAGCTTACAACTAGAATATGCTATAGGATGATTGTCTTGCATTAGTACGGCTCCTATTCCTGATCCGCTAGCATCGGTCACAACTAGAAAGAATGGTCTATTAAAGTCAGGCAACTGTAGAACAGGGGCACTGGTTAATGCACGTTTCAGTGAGTCAAAGGATTTCTGTTGATTTTCAGTCCATTGATAAACAATTCCTTTCTTGAGAAGTTTGGTTAATGGTAAAGCAAGTAATGAAAAATTACGTACAAACTTCCTATAGAAACTAGCAAGACCAAGGAATGAGCGTAATTCATGCACGTTTTTAGGAACAGGCCAATGCAATATTGCATCAATTTTCTTAGGATCAACTTTAATTCCTTCAGATGATACAATATGACCTAAATACTCAATTTCTGTCTTAAAGAATTCACTCTTGTCAGGATTTGCAAACAATTGATTTTCTTTCAATAACTGAAAAACTAATGACAAATGCTCATAATGCTCTTTCTCATTTTGACTAAACACCAAAATATCATCAAAGAAAACAATCACACAATACTGATATTTTAGAAAGATACGGTTCATCATTCTACTAAAAGTGGCAGGTGCATTAGTCAATCCGAATGGCATGACTAAGAATTCGTAATGGCCAAACTGTGTTCTGAATGCAGTCTTAAATATGTCAGATTTATCTAGCCTCACCTGATGATATCCAGACTTAAGGTCAATTTTACTAAATATAGAAGATCCTTGCAGTTTGTCCATAAGGTCATCAACTCTAGGTATAGGATACCTATTCTTTACACTGATCTTATTTAAAGCTCGGTAGTCAATACATACACGATAGGTATTATTCTTTTTCTTGACTAAGAGTACAAGTGCACCGAATGGAGAACTGCTAGGTCGAATTAAACCTCTATTTAGTAATCCTTCAATTTGACTCTGGATTTCTTTTTGCTCTGTTTGATTGTGCCTATATGGTGCTTTGCAAGGTGGTTGTGTGCCATGGATTAAATCAATCTTATGGTCTTCTGGACGTGAAGGTGGTAAACCTGGTGGTAGGTCTTCTGCAAAACATTCCTTAAAATATGCAAGAAATTCCTTATGCCTAGGGTGCATATGATTTTCCTTTGCTTGCAATTCATTCACCCAAATGAGATATGATTTAGTGCTCTTGCGTAATGCACGTTTTGCTTGAGTATGCGAAAGCAGTGGAAAAATATTAGATGCATGCATACCATATAATGTAATAGATTTTCCTTGAAAATTAATATTCATTGTGTGTGTGGAATAATCTATATTTGGATTATGCTGGTGTCGCCAAGGCATTTCTAAAATAATGTCACTCGACTATAATGGAACAACTAAGAAATTTCTTCTTTCAGTGTATGAACCAATTTGAATCTCTAAATCTTGTACTTCTTGTGTACCATTATACCTAGTGCCTAAGAATGCAGCTTTTATGCGATAATTCATAGGTACAGTCTGTAATTTCAATTCCTTTACCAATTTTGCTGAAATAAAGTCATGAGTACTACCGTCATCATGCAAGATAGTCTTTTCCTTTCCATGCACCAAACATTTCATAGTCAATAATGAATGTGGAGTAGGCATACCTGGTAAAGTGTCGGGAGTAGTAGTAGTGTCATCCTCATCTTCAGTGAAATCAGGCATATCCTCATGCTCGTCTTCGTCCATGGCTCCAAGATAGTTGATATGTGCTGGTGGCTTCTTTGAATGACAATTTGCTGCGAGATATCCCGGCTGGTGACACTTATAGCATACTATTGGCTTGGCTTCAGTTACATTATTTGCAATGGCTGGAAGTCTGGGTACATTTGGATTGGCTTGTGGAATAGGCTTAGGATTTGGATTGACATTGGATGGTAATATAGGTGGTTTAGCCCAATTCTTGCGGAAAGATGGTGAAGAGAAACGACCTGGATTAAACCTTCTAAAATTGGAATTGAATTGTTTATATCCATAATTACCATTGGCTTGGAATTGCTGTGGTCGTCTGTCTCTACCGCGTAACTTATCTTCAGTGTCGTGAGCTAGTGAGATGGCACCTTCAAGGGTAGCAGGCTTGAACATGTTCACTTCAGCGTAGTAATGTCCAAGAAGTCCAGACATATACTTCCGCTTATGTGTCGTCTCTGGTATGTCTTCAAGCATGTGTAGCTGTAGGAGTGCATTCCAAAAATGCTCTGTATACTGAGGTATAGGCTCACGATCCTGTTGTTGAAGTAGATCCCATTGCTTGATAGCCTTCTCATGAAATTGCGGTGGAAGGAAATTCTGCATGAACTTCTTCTTGAAATCTTCCCAAGTAGCAGGACATTCTATGCTCTTGCGTACTACAGTCCACCAAAGTGATGCTCTGTCTACCAAATGATTAGTAACACACTTGATTTTATCTTTTTCTGGATAGGTTTCCTCATGGAAATAGTCATCAAACTGGCTAATAAAGGATAAAATAGTCTTTCCTTCTTGTATGCCATTGAAAGTGCGAAATTTGAAACTTCGTTTACTTATCTTTGATTCCTTGCGAATGGTTTGAGCTTCAAGAGTGGCGTCGATGGTACGTCGAATCAAATCTTCAGCTTGAGGTTCTTCTTTGTCGGTAGACGCTCTTTGTAATTTTGCCAATTGCGCTTGCAATGCTTGCCTAGCCCTTCGTTCCTCTTCCAATTGCAGCATGATTAGATCTAGCTTTTGTTCCATGGTAGGCTCAGGTAGGTCGTCTTTAGCCATAGGATCATCCATATGTGGTTCCGTCATCCTGTAAAACTCAAAAGACCTTTCTCACTCAAAATCAGGTTAGCGGGATGAGCGTAGCTCAAATTCGAGGTTACAAGGCTATGTATTTTTGGGTATTTCTTTCTCAATTTTCAGAAAATCTGCAATATTTCCTTCTTCGTATGCTGAAAATACTTCAGCGGACCTGCGTATAGGTAGAATACTTTGCCACGAACAACTTTGCAATTCAGAGTTTTTGCGCAGGAACAGCCCTTCTAGGAGTTTTGAGCACTAGTCAGCTCTGACTCCAATTGACTAGTCTGACTTGCAGAGTTGCAAACTTAGCCGACTTGCAGAACTTAGTAAACTTGCAGAACTTGATTACTGTCGACTTGCAGGACTTGACTTCGGAAGTGCAGGACCCAGAGTTTATTGACTTGCTTGCCTTGTATGACTTGACTTGAGTAGTTTAGCTTTGACTTAAGGGATTAAGCTTGAGAAGCTTAATCAATCAATCGTCTGATTTCGTGGGGGGGGCGCGGGGGCGTTTTTTCCACCACGCGGAAAAATCGGACCTCCTCCGAGATGAAACGATTTGATTTTTGAAGATTTAAGCTTCTTTTCCAAGCTTATAAACTCTAAAGTTCAACTTTGAAAAAAGGGAGATATGGAATTTCTCACTGTATATCCACAACTTGTTTATGGAGATGAATGCGTGGTCCTCCACCTGTACAGCCTGGTCCTTCATGATCTGACAGTAGAAACAGGGGTTCTTGATCGCCAGAAGTCTGCTTGTATCGACGGTTCGTGATGAGATTGACTGTAGAGCGCGATCGTTCCAGGAGCTCCGCCTTCGCACGAGATGGGTAGCGATTGGAAGCTTTTGATCTCAGCTCCGCTCTGATACCACTGGTGCGCAGATCGGTCACTGTATGCTCACGTAGTGAATCCCGGAAGGTCCCCAAGAACAATGAACTCTACCTTTTTGCACAAAAAACAATGTAAAAGCATGAACGACAAGAAGCAAGAGACCAATTGGGTTCAATCTCCCCCCATGCCTTGTGTGAGCGCTTCACAAAGCATGTATTTTATGTATATTTCCATCTTCATGCTCAATAATAGCCCAATTTACAAAAATATGACAAGCTTTTAGCTTTTGAGTTTACTTTCTACAAAAATAGGAAATAAAGCTAACGGACGGTGCCCATAGAGTCTGGCACGCCCAACACAAAGTCCAAATAGAAATAACATATCCGTGCGCATAGGCGCATACAAAATAATAATAAATAATCGATGTCTCAATAGACATAATGAAATATAGGCGTGGCGCCTATCAAAATATAATCCAAAGGTCGAATACTCGCTAGGCTCCAATGCTTTCCTTCGCCACTGCTGCTATCTCTACACATCAACTGAAGCATTCACAATCGTTAGTAAAATAATACAATTAAATCGACAAAAGTGAATACCTAGCAGTCTTCAGCTACATAAATAAATCAATTGGTTAGAAATAAATCCTAACCTTAATTTATTACGAGTGCGCACTCTAAACTCATAAACGTTTATTAATTTAATATGCATTTTGCGGAATCACCCGCTATGGAATCACCCATGTACACACTAAATTAATGAAACGCCCGAAAAGGACAGGCGTCCCCATCAACTTCTTGCACAAAGAATCCACTTTGTGTATGAGCCCCGGTCATCTAAGTTTACGGAATCCACCGTAAAACCTCACGGAATCCATACACGGAATCCACCGTGGAATATGCCTCCTGGCATCATAGAGTGCCAGGGAGGGTGTTCCAATGCTAGATAGTGGTTTCTTGGAGATTTTAGGGGTTGGCAGCCATGGAAACTTGTAGGAGAAGAGAGAGAGGGGGCTGAGGAAAAAAGTAACTGAGATTTTGCCCTCTTCTAACTCCTAAGTCTCTAAACTTGGCCTTGAACCCCTAAAATTTGCATTAAAAGAAGTGATGACCTACTAAGTTAGCCATTTTACCTCAAGATATGTTTGAATCTCTAGCCATAGCTCGTGCTTCCTTCAAAAAGCTGAAACTAAATGTGGTCTTTCCTGCTATACTTGTACATGTGACTTGAGTAACTAGGGTTTGAGATTTGAAAAGGAACTAGATGGAGAAAGAGGAAAGGAGAAAATGACAAAAACTTGAAGCTCCGATACCACTTGTAATGAATGAAGCTAAGAGGAGAGAGGAGAATGAGCTAAAGAGAGAGAAAGAGAGAAGAAAGAAGAGAAAGAAATATTAGAAGAGGAGAGAGAAAGATAGAAAAGAGGGGAGAAGGGAGGAGGAAGCCATGGAAGTTGAAGGTGAAGGTCAAGAGTATGTTCTTGATAATAATTGGTTGCCCTAAATTGGGACTCTTACACCTTATATAACCCAGTCAGTGTGACTGGGTGTCTAACCTCTAGTTCTGATGTATCCTGCTTGTTATAGTGAGGTATATAAATATCATGAAGGTCACTCTCAAGTGTAGAGAGAGTGTAGTAGTTGTACCTTGAACAAGTTAATAAGCAAGATCTTGTTCTTGTACTTGAGCTCTCTTCTCCCTCTCTTATGCACACAACTTTATGCTCTCACTTTGATTTTCCAACAACATGGTGGGGGGACTTGCTTGAGTTGTTGTGCCAAACACACACCATACACACAAGAGAAAGCTCACTCAAGAACACAAGAAGAGAGATGGAAGCCAAAATGTTTTGTTGCCAGTGGTTTTTTAAACACACAATATAATATGTACAAAGTATTGATAAGATACAATACAAAGGAAAGTGACTAACTAAGTCAAAGACTGCACAACTAACTTTACTAATTAGCTAGTGCTATAACTATGCCATCTGTAGGTAGGTGCAACAAACTAGATATAATAAGTGATAAGTTAGTGGCCATGTAAGAGTCATAATGGCTACATACATGCTAAGTGTAGACATCCAAGCCCATCTAGCCAAGCAGTTCATCCTCAGTGTCCACACATGTTGAGCTTGCCATCTCAACACAGAGTGCTACAAATAGGTGGATACCCTCATGTTTTATGGAATGGATAGGTGGGATTTACGTTAGAGCCAATTTTATGGTCTATGAGGATTTCTAGACCACTAGATAAATACACTTCATCTCTAGACTATATCATGGTTATAGATTGTAGCCAACTTTCTTATTATCCTAATGCTATGATTAGGGATGAGAATCATAAGTGGAAGAAGGCTATGTAGTCAAAGATGGATTAATTGGTGTAAAACACTACTTGAGAGTTAGTTTCTTTGTCTAAGGGAAAATAGGCAATGCCATGTAAGTGGATTTACAAGTTGAAGATATCTCCATCTCATGCATTGCCTAAGTACAAGACAAGATTGGTGGTCAAGGGATTCAAGCAAGATAAGAGGATTGACTTTGATGATATATTCTCAACAGTAGTCAAGATGACCACCCTTCGTACCGCATTTGCATTACTTGCCAAAGAAGATATGGAACTTATTCAGATTGATGTACTGATGAATTTCTTATATGGAGATTTTCATGATGATATTTATATAAAGCAACCTGAAGGGTTTGTTGTGGAAGATATCATAAATTTGATGTCTCTATGCAGTTTAAGGGATACACTAGAAGTGAGATTGATTATTCCCTGTATATAGGATTGTTGTTGGCAACAATCTTATGATTTTGGTTCTCTATGTGGATGACATGCTAATTGCTAGGAAGTCATTCATAGATGTGGATGCATTGAACAAAAGGTCGCATGAAACCTTTGGTATGAAGGGCTTGGGGAATGGTAGTCACATTCTTGGCATGTTATGTGGGATAGAGACAAGAGGATTCTTTATTTATCTCAAAAGGAATACATTGTGAAGGTATTGGAGAATTTTTATATGGAGAGGGGAGAGGCAATTAGTGTTATAGTGCCTCCATACTCAAAACTTAGCCAAGAGGACAACCACAAGCCAGATGAGCATAAGGTTGAAATGGCTAAGGTTCCTTATATGTTTGTAGTTGGTAGCTTGATGTACACCATGGTTGCTATAAGTCTAGACATTGCTTATCTAGTGGGAGTGGATATGGTAAAACATGGCAATAAGGATTGGGAGCTAGTAAAGAGTATCGTATTGTCAAGAACATTGGAGCATAAAGAAGTATTGGGAACTTGGATGGCATAAGAACTATATTCATGCACTTTAGAAGGGAGAATGCATCTATTCTTGGATATTGTATATGTAGTCTAGACTTTAGGATGTCTAATATAGGTTTATTATTACATTCATAAATGGCATATTCTCTTGGATCTCTTGATTGCAACCATATATGGATCTATCTAGCATTGAGGATGAGTGTGTTGCAACCATTGAGATGTGCACAGAAGTTATATGGCTTACTCATCTAGTGGGAGACTTCGGCATTGCAACTAAGGTGCCTACATTGCATGTGATAGTTATAACACCATTTAGTTAGCATGAAACCCTATCTTTTCTTCTACAAAGACAAATCACATTGAGCTGAAGTATCTTTTCATTAGGGAGGTGCTTGAGGAGAAGTGTATTGAGCTTACCAAGATCCATACGAATGATCACTCGACAATTTTTCTCATGAAGAGTTTACTTTATGAATGCTTTGCAATGTGAAAAGAAGTAAATAAACAAGTTTGACAAGACTTTGGGAGGGCCATTGCATATCAAGGACATATATTCTACATCAACAAGAGATGTGGCCTATGATAGATATGATAATATAATAACCAATTGGGGGCCTACTACATCCCTATTATGTTTGATTACTTATAGTAATTGCAAAAGAATGTGATGATGTTCTCAAAATTGTGTTCAATCTAGATGAATGTAAAACTATGAATGAAAGAAAGCTAGATTGAATTAGCATCCCCTTGATGAACATGGCACCTAATCCTACAAAGGACAATCCAATATGGTTTGGTGTCCAATCTAAAAATAATATGATTGCTCTAAGATCTTGAGGTAAAAATTATGTTTATTGAATATTTGTTTCTACAAAAGATTTATTTGTGTCAAACAAAGAGTGATACATCCTTATGATATGTGTGCATTGTATGTTGCATTTAGGAATTTTGATTTTCTACATTGGGTCTTTTATAGGACACATATACCTAAGATCATGAGTGAGTAAAGATTCAAAATAATCTTGAATATTGAAGGCTTTCAAAAATATAAAATGGAGCAACATTTAGCACATTACCTTGAAAACTTTGAACTAAATGTTCAATGTTTCAAAGGGTACTAATTCAAAGAGCCCATATATGTTGCACCTACAATATATACATACTTGATAATAATACTTACAAGTGCCTAATAAGCACTTAAGAGACTCAATTTTCAAGCCCATTTTTAGATACTTAATTATGAAGAGTCCATATATACTCAGTGAATGGTCTATCCAAATACTAAAGAAACTACTATTCTTATGTATAAGTTTTGCATAGATATTATAGCCCATGTCAACAAAGGTTACAGTAATCAAAATCACTAGAAAGGCTTTGTTAGATATTGGTTCGCATGGTAGAAATGTAAAGAGGATGGTAGAGACTTGCTTAAAAAGCATTTTGTTGGAGGTGTGAAAGCATCAATATCTTTATTTATGTGAACATTAAATGATAGCCCTCATCACCAAAAAATATAACTCACTCAAAGCATTAGATGCAAATAGCTGCAAGTGTATCCATAATGTAGTTGTAGACCATTCAAAAAAGGTTGAGGCACAATTGACCTAGAAAAGTGTGGGAATGGCATGATTATCAGGCCTTTCAACCAGCAAAGACAAGCTTAAAAGGTTACCTACATAAATCAGTGCATTATCCATTACACGATACTTTATCTGCTTCAAGTTGTCTAGTTTTGGTTGGTACCTAGATAAATCAAGATACCATCCATTACATGGTGCTTTATCTACTTCAAGTTGTCTAGTTTAATTGTTTATTTTAAATTAATATTTTTAATGCATTGACAGTATAGTATTTGTAAACACATCCCTTAGTTTACAAAGGAATATAATAATTTGTCAATCTGGTCAACTCAAGGAATGAAGAAAACACATTATCAAGATTCTTCTAATTATTTTAGCTATACAAGTCACGAGAAGAAGTAGAGAAAGTTAAGAGTCTAGAAGAATTACATCAATTGACATATAGAAACTTTATTTATATAGCTAATAAAAAGAAGCAAAAGTCTAATGTTTGGATTAAACACACTTTATGGCAACAAACAAAAAAAGACAAGCAATACCCACAACCAATTCTCCTTCGTTATGAATGACCACACAACAAAGATAGTTAAAAAAAAAAATAGAAATACATGTTATAGCATAAGCTTTGCAAGTATTAAAAGAAGATTGCACTCTATAACTCCTTCATTCATCTTTGAAAACAACCCACTTTCATTTTCTACTTGTACCATTTATTTTGCTCATATTCTTTGATATTTAAGACACTATCTCTCTTTGTAATTTAGGTGGGCAGGACTAGGACAATGTGATATGGGATCCTTGACACTATTTTCAAAGTCCTGAGAGCATTCCAAGATTTATGTTGATGGCTTGTTTAGGACCAACATAATGCCATATGGGGGCTTCATCATCATTGAGAACACAATATCACCACTGTGTTGTGTTAAGGCTAGAAGAAATATTGAATTCGACAATATTGACATCCTAGATTCATGCATCTTTATTTGAAAATATTTATAGATAGTTACGTACCTTATACTTTATATACTTGTTTCATCTAATAATGCTTATATATCATGTGGATCAAGTTGATTCTCTTTCATGAAGATCTCAATCTTCTCTTTTGTAATCTTCTTATATTTCTCATCTTTGATAATTACTGAGATAGATTCTCTATTCAAAGGCATTTTAATGTGTAAGTAAAGGCTCTACGCTTGAATTTGCTAGTTGATTAGGGTGTATGACAAATTTATTTTGAAATCAACATGGTTAGTTGTCATAAAGCAAATGAAAATACTACAAAATATTATTTGAGATGAAGAAACAATGAACACTAAGAGATGTTTAAAAAATAGCTTACTTTCTTGCATTTGTCCTCTCTTTATGTTGTGGCATTGCAACTTCATATCTTGAATTTTCTAAAACCTTTTATTATGTTTGTGAATCTCTTATATTATTCCTTCAAGCATTAATTCATCTCCTTGTTTCTCAAGCTCTAAGATGGTATCCTTGGTCTATAATAGCTTTTGCATACATTGCTTCATCCCTTGCTTTAAATTGTCATTCTCCCTCCCAAGCAATTCTCTTTCTAACCTACACACATTACTATTGTGTTTAGGTGGTGTGTACCCTAGGAGACATCATGCCCATCTAAAACAAAGTGAATCATGGATATTAGATCCTTAAGTGAGACTATGGGCCTCTTCGGGGCACCTTCGCTACCCCAAAGCGCCAAGCGAAGTTACACCTTCGCTCAACAATCCATTTCTCATCTTTCTCTTTCCTATTTTCCCTCTCTATTTCTAATTTTTTATTTTCTCTCTCTCTCTCTCTCTCTCCCCAAATTCCATATGTTTAATTTTTTTTCTCTCTCTCTGCCTTCTATTTTAGTTTATTCTTTCTCCTCTTCTAATTCTCACTCTCTCTTCTTTTTTCTCTCCCTGCTTTTCTTCTCTCTCTCTCTCTCTCTCTCGTTTTATTCTCCCCCCTCTCTCCCCTCTTTTCCTTCTCTCTCTCTCTCTCTCCTCTTTTTTCCTTTCTTCTTCTTCTTCTCTCTCTCTTCATTCTCTTTTTAAAATTTTTATTTTCTCTTTCTCTCTCCTTTTCTTCTCTCTCCCACTCTCTCTCTCTCCTCTCTTTTCCTTCTCTCTTTCTCCTCTATTTTTTATTCTCTCTCTCTCTCTCTCTCTCTTTCTCTTTAAATTTTATCTTTTCTCTCTCTATAATTCTCTCTACATGTTTCCTCTCTCTCTTTCTCTCACTCTCACTCACACACACACTCTCCTTCTTCTTCTTTTTTCACTTTCTCTCCCCCTTTTCTTTTCCCCCCTCTCTCCTCTCTTTTCCTTTTTTCTTTTCCCCCCCTCTCTCTCTCTCTCTTAAATTTTATATTTCCTCTCTCTATAATTCTCTTTCTCTCTGTTCCCCCTCTCTCTCCCTCTCTCTCCTCTTCTTTCTTTTTTGCTCTGTGTATATTTCTCTCTCTCTCTCTCTCTCTCTCTCTCTCTCTCTCCTTATTTTTCTTTTCCTCTTGTTTCTCTCGCTCTCTTTTCCTCTCTCTATTTTCTCTTTCCCTTTTTCTCCCCCTATTTTCTCTCTCTCTTTCAAATTATATATTTCCTCTCTATCTCTCTCTCTAAGTCAAAAAATATAAAAAATATTTACTTTAAAAAAGACTATTCTCTTTTCTCTTTCTCCCCTCTCTCTGTCTTTTTCTCTTTCTTCTTCTTTTTTTTAAAATCCTTCTCCTTCTTCTTTTTCTTCTATCTCCCTCTCAAAGTGTGTAAAAAATTATGTCAAAAAAACTTTAAATTTAAAAAATCTTTTAAAAATATTTAATTAAATAATTTTAAATTAAAAAGTTGAATCTAACAGAGAGAGAGAGAAAGAGAGAGAAAACTGAGGCCTTACACATGAGAGAGAGGGGGAGAAGAAAAATGTTTAATGAAAAAAACACCATTCTCTTTCCTCTTTCCCCCCACCTCTCTCCGTCTTCTTCTTTTTATCCTTCTTCTTCTTCTTCTTCTCCTCTCTCTCCCCTTCTATTTCCCTCTCAAAGTGTAAACTTTAAATTAAAAAAGCTTTTAAAATTGTTTAATTAAAAAAGTTTTAATTAAGAAGCTTAATCTAACAGAGAGAGAGAGAGAGAGAGAGAGAGAGAGAGAGAGAGAGAGAGAGAGGGGGGGGGGGGGGGAGGAATTTAATTAAAAAGGGGAGGGGGAAAAGACAGAGATAGATTATAAGTGAGAGAGAGGGGAGGGGGTTTTAATTTAAAGAAGGGAGGTGAGGGGGGGCTTTAATTAAAAAAGGGAGGGGGAAGAGAAAATGAGAGATTACATGTGAGAAAGAGGGGAGGGGAGGGGGTTTTGATTGAAAAAGGGAGGTTTGGAAAAGGGGGTAGGTTCGGGGCTTTCCGAACCTACAATGAAAATAATATAGTAGTAAGATGATGAGCTTTGTAAATGATATTTTAGCCTCTTTTCCTTGTAGTCTCTTGTTAGTCCACAAATCAATATTTCTATTCCCTTCATATTTAAACATTTCTTTAAAACAAAAAGATAAAACACATGATTTACTTTTCTCACATAAGGGTTTATAATCAGGGTTAAGTGCAACATGGGGATGATATACATATTTCTTATGCCTTTGTGGTGTTGATTCAAACATCTTCTCATGCTTATGTGTACCTTTCTCCTTATGAGTTTGTTTTTGAAGTTTCTTTCAAAATATCAGGAATATGTCGAAATGTAGCTCGCATTTTGTGTAGCCTTTTGACTCAAAATTTGATAGACAAGGAGTGCATTCTTAATCAAGATCAATGTAGATATCGGCCATCAAATTTTGAGTACTAACCATTCTAATTTTAATGAAAGTTAATTAACAATTTAAAGAGCTTCATAGTACTTTGTGTATGTTTTTAAAAAGAAGACAAACTAAATAAAATTCAATATTAGGTTTAATGGTTTTTGAATTACCTCTCTTAAACCAAAAGTGAGCCCAAATTTTTCCTAATTATGCTTAAAAAAACAATTATGATCACATTTAAAATATAAATCAATATTATAATTTATTTTTTATTTTTAAAAACCATATTTGTTATTTTGTATTTAAAGGAACCATAATGAGAGTTTGCTTTCAAGAGGAAACAAAGTGTTTAAGAGTTTTGTACAATGAGTTCTCTCTTTAAGTAACTTTTTTGTTTTGTTTGACACATGATAATGTTTAGACAAAAAATTGTATCATTGGAAGCCTTTACATGGTGGAGACATGGTAGCAAGCACTTATTAATCAAGTGCAATTTTTTGAAATTTGTGTAGGTCAAGTAATCCATATTAGGTATTTGGCATATCTAAGTTTACAAGGCAAAAGTTTCAAGTCCAATACAACAAAGTTTCTATACTTGGTGTTGTGGTATTTTATAAAGCACACAAGTAACTCAAACTCACACAAAAGAAAAGCACTCTCTCTGCCTCTTTCCCTAGATCAAATTTTTGGAGATGAGCTTATACTGGCTCAAAGTTGCACTAAAGATGATATTTGAGTGATATAAAAAGGGATGGCCACTATGAGTCTTATGGGGGCACCTAGTTAGTATCACAATTACCCTATTCTTTCTTTACATGAGAATGTTTGGTGTGGGAGGCAATGGAATTGTGAGGATGCCTTGGAGCATGTGGACCACTTTTGCCATGCATGGACGTATTTCCACATCAACTTGAAGGCACCAGAATGCAATGTTGATTACCTTCTCTATCTCGCACACATTTGGGGCTCCATGAGCAATATCTTCTAGCCCTTGAGTGTTCTCACCTAGGGTGGATGATGCCTCAAGGAGCTTGGGGTCAACTATCTCTAGGGGGGAGGCCCTTTGCATGAGGTTCCATGCCCAATGGGCGAGATCCCATTCATTCTCGTCCATGGCCCCAGATGAGAAGTCATAATTCCTTCGTCCACTTACCAACTCAAGCAAGACCACCCCGAAGCTATAAACATCTGCCTTGCATGTGATGGGATGTGTATTGTCAGCCCACTCAGGTGCAAGATAACCACGAGTGCCACGCACCATGGACATGGACAATGTGTGCTCACGATCGGAGAGCTTGGCAAGGCCGAAGTCAGCAACCTTGGCCTATTGGAGCAATTCACAAAAAACCAGTAATGTTAAAATGAACTACAACATCCCAAGCAAAAGAAAAAAAAGAATTATGAAAGAAGAGGCTCATAATTGTAAGATTTTATAAATCTTAAGAAATAAGTGTAATGTAAGTCCAAAGTTTCTCGGAAAACATTCTAAGTTAAATGTTCTTATAGCTCTTACCAATACGCTTAACTCTTACCAATACACTTAAAATCTAAAAACTCAAAAGGTTATAACAATGGCAAACCCATTGTAAATTGATATCGAATTCCTTTAAAAACTACCAACAAAGAATGTTTTCCATGAACACGAACCTGGAGGTTGACATCAATGAGGATGTTGGGTGGCTTGATGTCACAGTGGAGAACATGGTCTTGGCATTCCTCATGGAGGTAGGTGATGGCACGGGCGGCACCCAAGGCAATCTCGAGGCGGGCAGCCCAGGAGAGGGGAGGTGGGCGTGCGCCATCACTTTGCAAGTGTGAGAGGGGGCGAGGTGCCACTTGTCGTACGGCCGTGGGTGCCACCTCATGGTCAGATGCAGCATGATCAAAATAGTCATGTAGATATGCAACTTTGTCACTCTTGTGTGATGAGAGTGAATGGGAGGCATGCCCATCAAAGAACAAGAGGCTGTCCAAGGATCCATGGGTCACGAACTCATACACAAGCATCCTGTGGTTTGCCCCTTCCGCACAGAAACCCAGGAGGGCCACCAGGTTCCTGTGATGGATCTTCCCTATGATGCCCACCTCTGCCCTGAATTCCTTCTCCCCCCCTGCCTTCCTGAGGGCCTCTGCCTTGAGCCTCTTCACAGCCACCTCCCTCCCATCAGGCAGCACCCCTCTGTACACAACCCCATAGGTCCCCTCCCCCAGCCTCCTGCTGAACCCTGCCGTCGCCGCCTCCATCTCTTCGTACGTGTACCTCGTCGGCGTCCCCCCCATCATGTCCTCCCCATCCTCTGCATAGGCCCTGTGCAGAAACCCCCATGCCACCGCGAAGCATGCCAATTCGGCCAGCGTCACCGCCACCGCCATACCGATCTGCAGCCTCCACCTGCTGGCGTTGCGGCTGCTTGATGCTGCAGAAGCGGCTGTGGATGTTGCAGGGGTGGGCAGAATTCCGTTTGCTTGGCAGGATAGGCTCGTTCCACGCAGGTACGGCGTGGTGTCAGAGGTGTTTGTCGCAGAACTGTCATTGATGGATACTTTGAGGTAGACTGTGTTGGGGCCAAAGTGAGCTTGATAACCATTGAGAATGTATGCAGCAGGACCTATTTGGCCATTCCCTTTGCGGAAACAGGACGCGCGGCCTTGCTGGTAAGCAGCTGCTAGGCATGTGCAGTCACTTAAGCACAGGCTTGTGCAGGCTTCTTCTGTGATGTTGGGGTCCCAATGAAGGTCATTGTTATAGAAATCAGATTTTAGCACTCTCACATACTTTGATGAAGACAATGATGATGCTGAATCACACTGAAGAGGTATGTTTCTTGTGCATCCCTGAGACCAATCCCCTGGGTCTGTCATGTGAAAGCCAGGTGCGCATGTGCATGATAAGTTGGGCCAGTATGTGCATATGCCAAAAGGGCCACACAGCCCATACACATTGCATACCAGTATCATTGCCCTCCACACAGTAACCCATGTGCCATTGATCCATTTGTATGTCCTGAGATTGCCATCGTCGTCCAATTTGAGCCTCGCCCAAGTCCGTGCAGGATTGGATGCATTCAAATACAACAGGTTGTCCAGTCCATCATTCAGCTCCACAGTGCCAGTCTCCTCAAGCTTGAAATGGGCTGTGTTCGCCTGAGTCCAGTAAGTTTGGCTTGTGTTGAGAGAAGAGAGGGCCAGGAGGCTGCCAGTAATGGAGAGAATGTATCGACCCGAGGTGAAATCATACCGGCTTTTGCATGATATGAGTTTGGAGCTTCCTAGGAAGTCCTGATTAGGAAGGAGGGTATCTGTTGGGTAGCTGAAGCTTTGCCAAACAGGGAGGTCAGTACCTCCAAGTGGACCTTTGAGCAGGGCCAAGTTGCCTGTGTCACTGAAGAAGCCCCCTTGGACACCATTGGAGCTTGAATTGCTGCTCCAGAAGATATATCCTTTGGAGTCAGCTAGCATGAGGCTACCATCGTTGGAAAGGGAGACACTGCAACCTTGATCATTCACGGGGCTGTCTCTGTTGGCCACCCAAACAATGGTGTAGAGCTGGCTGTAGAGTGCCTCAGCAGGTTGCAGGAGCAGATCTGAGTACCATATGGCAAGGCCGTAGCCGCGAGGTCCGATTCGCAGCAAGCCTGCAGAGAAAGTGCCATTCGGAGAAGAGAGCCAGGATTCGTTCATGTGGAGGGTGGAGCCCAAGGGGATGTTGTAAGCAGAGGGGTTACCTGATGGGGAGGCCTTAATAATATGGATCTGATGATAATGATGATGAAGTATGGAGGCAAAGAGGCAGCAAAATTGCTGCTGCCAGCAGCTTAGGACCATAGCAGAAGCTATGAATGTCCTAATGGTGAGAGGAAGCTGCCCCATGAGCTCTCTCTCTCTCTCTCTCTGTCTGTGCCTGTCTGTCTGTGTCTCTCTCTCTCCCTCTCTCTTACATAACTCGAGAGTCTCTCTTGACTTTTGCTGCTTGACTAAGCAGGACCCTACTCAGGCAGGCATTGGTTGGATAATTGGTGATCATGAACTGATGACATCAGCATAGTTGGTGATCATGAACCGTTGACATCAGCATACTCGAGCATTGATAGGATATTTGGTGATCATGAACCCTTCACATCAGCATATTTGGCACAGATGGACTTAGTTAAGCATAACAGTTTAGTAGCAAAGAAGTAGAATATTTTAAATGTGCATCCAATCATCCATGCTGATTTCTTCCTTAGGCAGTTGTTTAGAGTGGTCATGTTTGGCATTGACTTGATTAACTATGTAGCCTATCACGTGGTGCACTCTTCACAACTTATGCATCCATTATATTTCTTCTTTAAATAAATCTTTTGGAATAATCATGTTGCTTGGAGGCAACTAAATTAATTGCCACGTTAATCATATGTATCTATGGTATTGGCACATTTTGTCTTGGCATTCGCTTCATTGGCGGGAACAACCCATGACTTATGATAGACTTGAAGTTGACATTTATCATCTCACACACCCCTAGCATCCAAAAAATAATATGTTCTAAGTGCATAGGGATTCAAGTCTAACACATCCATAGAACTCTTAAGTGCACAGGATTTCAAGTCAAACACATCCATAGAGCATGCGTTTCTTATGGCAACTTGAATGATGTTAGTATGACAACATAACAAAGTCAGGTAAGGACTGTAACTTATATTGCCTTTTGATGCCCAAGTCAAGGAAAAGGGCGTCGTCATGTTAAATAAGGGAAATTTCGTTATTCTAATACAACTTTGACTCAACACAAACTTGAACAAAGGGTGAAGAGAAACTGAGACTTACTAAAAAACTTTCCTTTATTACGTCAACCTTGAATAAAAGTTTTGATTTAATAAATTAATGAAGCTATCCTAAATAATAAGATGAAATGAGAATGCATAAAACTCTAGATTGTATTTACTCTAGTTGCACACTAGTGGATTTTTTAATGGTGGTCATTTGTGTTTATGCATTCATGTTTTTCTTATCATTCTAATAACAAGAACTTATATGAAGGTTAAACCCTTGCTTTTATAAGCAAAGGATTCTTAAGAGTTCTCAAACTTAGACCATTCTAAGACCTAATTGTGTTTATGTTGAATGTGGACATTCTAGGTCCAAAAACTTACTTTGCAAGATGGTTTGCCTTCTTTGAGGTTTGGACTTGTGACCTCATTAAAAAATTCAAAGTTTAAATTGCAAAAAGATTGGTTGCTTGGACGTTTAAACTTGTGAATTCATTATTCTCACCCTCTTTTTCCAACCTAGGCAATAAAAAAGGATGCTTAATAGTTTTACTTAGTCATACTTAATATAATAGAAACTAGTTCAATGGTAGTTGAAGCAATATATTAGTTAAATATGTTGCCAGGAGGCACCTACATGAGGGGATGAGTGTCTTAAATGGTTCTTCCTTATGTGCATGATGAAGGGATGAGCATCTTAAATGGTTCTCCTTCAGTGTGAAGTATGTTTTTAAGAGTGGACACATTTTCTCTTAAGCAAAAGGTTGATGATGACTCCTATTCTTTTTGGGCTTGGCTATTGTACAAAGTTATGCTCTACATCTTGCACATACATGGCTCAAATGAACAAAGTGAAAAAACTATATTTAATGGAATTTCAATTATTAATAATTTATGGTTAGTTGTTTTAATTCACTTAATTATTTTACTAACAGTTATTTTCTAAATTTGCGACAGGTAATGTGTAGAGCAATTATGATAAATTGGATATGCATGGCATATGCAATTTCATCCAAAGAATACTTTATTATTTATTATTTATTTAATAAAACACACAGTCAGTTAGTCTGTGGCATGCACACAACCATTTGTAATAGTTTGTTGATATGACAAATTTAGTAGAGATTTTATGAAGATATTTTACAATAATAATGGAGGGCTCTCAATGTCAAGAGATATGCAACTAGTAGCAACCTTTGATTTAGCATACTCAGACTCTTATATCAAAGGAGTGATGTAAAGGGCATGCTTTGAGAATAGAATATTTAATAAAAGAAGTATAAATATGTACATGGAGAAGTAGCTCCCTCCATGTGTCAATTTCCATTACTAAGCTTCCAAGAGCTCCTATAGTTTAAGATTTGCACCACAGTTATTTCACAATTTGTGTTTCAAAAGTTCTAGAATCTTGATCAACTCCATTTTGTTTGTAGGCACGTGGTAGGTCATACCAGGAGCTTTGTTTATGCTTCTTGCCATCATATAAATAGAGATTGATGGTAGGTCTTCGCCTTATGTTTTTATCACCTCCTTTTGTCATTCCCTATTGCTTGCTTTATTGATTGCCCTCTTATAGTCACCCTCATCATCCAACACTGGCAAGTCAATGATAGTATGAAATGCATCTATACTCTCTCATTGCTCGGATAAGGGACGTATTTCACGAGCAATCCATAGTTTAGTATGGCTTCAATACCATCCTTTAGTAAGGCAAAGACAACATCTAGGTTGACTAGTAAGGTCTTCCATGTGTCCATCAAAATCCGAACTATTACTACACAATTTACAAAAAACATTAAGCCGTTACCATGATCATGGATTACTCATACAATTCACATCCAAGGTTGACCAAGTAGGATACCTTAGTCCATTCCCTTCATGATAATGAAACTCATTGAGAACTAGATTCCTATGATTTTAATAGGCCAATCCTTTAATATACCAAATGGCCTAGTCTTAGGTCCATTGCCCAACTTAACATTAATGCGTATAGCCTCTATGGGTGGATTATCCCAAGCCTATAGAATTGCATGATTGAGAATGTAAACTCTTGCTCTCATGTCAACAATCCCTTTTCAGGTGGAGTTTCCTAACACAATGATGGGAATGATTGTGTACATCACCATCCCCTCCTAGAAGGCATTTATAGTAGAGCTCTTGATATAGGATTTAGAGTTGGGCTAGGTATCCATAGGTAAAAAGAATTAGAAGAATAGAAAGATAAGAGCCAAAGAAATCCCTTTGTCCTAAGCGTTTACGATAGGTTGATCACTGGGGATTGTGGATCTCTCACTATTATTGATGGTAGTGATGCATGTGGACTAAATTTCTTTTGTGTTCCTCTCCTTTAGCAGGTCATCCACATGGATCACTTCTTTGAAAACTTTGGCTAGCATGTCTCTTTGTAGGATTGAATCACTTACAAGCACTTTATAAAGTTCCTTATTCTTGATCTTGTTAATGACCACTGTGGAGACTTCTTTTTGGGTGGTTCACTCAGTTCTTACAAAGACTTCAAATGTGGATGACATAGTCATAGATTTCTTCATTGTCCTTTTGACTTACATTCATAAATTTTGTGATCAAGTTATCCACATATCCCACTTCTGAGAATCTCTTGATGAAGAGGTCCTCAAGTGTGTCAAGGATGGTATGATAGCATGTAAGTCTCTCTTAGTACCATGAAAGTAGAATATAACATTGAATATTGCATCCAACATCGTCGATGTTGGTAAACTAAATTTTCCATTTTTTTCCAGACACAACTCAAAAGCTTGTGTGCATTGGCTAACATCTTGGAAGTTATTGGCCTTGTAGACCTATTCAAACTACACGAGCTATAAGGATTGTCTTTGGCTTTGTATTTCTTGACTTTTTTGGTGACAATATGAATTTTTGCTTGGATATTGGTATTGGGCACTATTCCTAACTAGGATTTGAGGTAACTAATGGTACACTACTCCACTCATTGGCCAAATTATTTGACAATTGCTTAGTCAAGATTTTTAGTCGGCTACCTTGAGGGCCCTCTCTCAATCTAGGTTGGCTCTTGGTCAAGTCCTTTTGATGAATGCTAAGATATGCTAAACACGATTCAAATTTACCTCTTTCCTTTGCTATCTGCTCTTTGGACTTACATGAACTTGGGGACTTGTTGCAATAGGTCCTCCTTCCTTCTTCTAGGTATCTTATCATCTTATGCATTGATCTATCTACATGTACTATTCTCATTTTTTATCATATTATACTAGTAAATGTTGGATTTCTATTGGGAACTTTGTAGGGTCATATGCATTTGAGGTTGAGGTTGACATGGTTGCCTTGTCTTTGTGTGCTCACTTGGGATTGAGATGGTTACTACCTAGTTCACCCTCAAAATATAACAGTAAAATGACACCTTTCCTTGCTATATTTTATTGCTCAATTAGCACGTGCTCAATTGGGATTGAGATGGTTACTACCTAGTTCACCCTCATCGTCTTCTAGCAAGGTGCATTGATGGCTAGGGTCTCTATCATTTGTTTCTCCTGAATTTTTCCAAGAGGTGCTTTGTATTTCTTCATGTTTTCCTCCATGGTGCTCAAAGTTGTAATGCCCCATTATAAGGAGAAGCCAAATGTGATCCCGGACATTGGTTGAGTCCTAACTTGTATATCAGATGAGGTCTATGTGACCGGATGGCAAAAAGGTGACCGTTGTGGGTCTAATCTTTGTGGTTTTAAAAGGGGGACCTTATCCTCTTTCTCTCTTTATTAAAATTTAGAGCTTTAATTAATTGAAGGATATTCACACCTATTTGTTGAGAAAACTAGGTATCCTAGTCTCTATTCACACTTGTCCCTATTCAAACTAGTTACAATTGAGCCACTTAAGAAAATATTACTTTTACATTGAGACATAAAACTAGTTCATTCTAAGCTAGTTCACAGAATCCTTTTCACACTACAAATTCTTAACCGATCCAAATTGAAGCTTTGAGGACAAAAGCAATATCAAGCTAAACAAATCCATGATATATCCTTGCAACAATGTTAAAATCCTTGAGCATATTTATGTGTTAAATCATGACAAGCCATTGAGAAATACCAAAGAAATGTAATGCCCACATCAATTTACATGTATATCAAGAAGCTATAGAGTCAAGATTGTAACCAAATCCCAAATCTTATGTATCCCAAGGCAAAGATGATCCATGTCATGTCCTATCAAGTTATGTACTTCAAGCAAGCATTTAGCCAATACAATGTATCTTTATCTATCCACCTCAAACTTACCAAGCAAATAGACATCACGTATATCATAAAAAATGAAGCCAAAGTGTAGCTAACCAAACCAAAGACAAATCACAAGACAAAGAAGGGCTAAGTATTGCCATAAAATTAAGCACCAACAAAAAGAATGAAGGCCAAGACTAATACAAAGATGAAGATCAACAAAGGCAAGAAGACAAAAAGACCAGAGATAAAAGCCAACTTAAAAAGATGAAGGCCAAGCAATGAATCAACAATGTGGAGAAGCATCAATAGAAGAGCATTGTTTTTTGATAGTAACCAAGAAAAAGACAAAAAAGACCAAGAAAACTTAAAAAAAAGAAGATGGACTAAAAAGACTAAGAAGGTGAAGAAAAAACCACTTGCTACTAGCAATAGCAATAGAATGCACCTAGATAGAGGGGACAATCCATGTAACCAATGTAATTACCAATCACGTCACCATCTTATAGTAGCTAAACAAGGCACCAAGGGATGGTGTTAGAACATTTGAATTCTATTGTAAGCACCTACGACTATGTAGTGCCTTCCTTGTATGCAAAACAATATGAAATGTACCTTAGAGTGTGGAAAGATGTGAATAGTGAGGAGGATGGATAAGCATTAGAGTTGGAACTAAATAAAGAGCTATAGTTTATGGAATAAAGTGTGGCTATTTCTTTTTTTCTCTAAATTACGGCTCTCCTTATTTACGACCCTCCACAAATATCCTATCCTACACGTCCTAGAGAATGGATTATTTGAATGACCAATTGAAAATGCATGACTCATCTGTCTTTTGATTAAGACTCAACGTTATCAAGTGGTTGTCAAGTAGTTATATAGATTAGGGTAGGATGGTCTTCTTTGGATGCGTGTGTGTATAAGAAATTAAGGAGGTGCTACAAGGAGCACATGGAGAAATTGCAAGGAGCCACTTTGATGCAAATGCTACAATAAGGAAAATATTGCATTCTTAGCTTTGGTGGCTAATAATATTCAAAGATGTAGTGAGCTTTATCAAACACTATGACAAGTGCCAATGAAAAAAATGCCAATCAGAAAGAATAAATGGGAACATTCTCGAATGATTAACCATCAACATATTGTGGGCATATACTACATGACAAAATGGGTAGAGGCTAGGGCCACTTGCAAAAACAATGCCCAAACGACAGTAAAGCTATTATGGGAGTAAGTCATTTCTCAAATTTTCTACCTCATTTGAGATTGTCAATGACCAAGGGACTCATTTTATAAATGCATCCATCAAATATCTCCTATCCATATTCTTGGTCCTACGCACCAAAAATCTAGCACTTAATATTCTCAAGCCAATGGCTAAGCAAAATCAATGAACAAAGTCCTTGTCAATGGGTTGAACAAAACTGTGTCTACCTCAAGATTAGATTGGGATCATAAGTTCATGGCAGCTTTATGGGCCTATCGGATTGCCTACAAGATACTCATAGGATAGACTCCCTTTAGGCATGCACACAAAACTAACACCATAATGCTAGTCAAGCTCATGATCCCTAGTCTTTATATAATAGTTCAGGAATGATGGGAAGGTATCAAATCTTGGGTCAACCATTTGCTTGAATTAAAATGCCTTAAAAAACCCGCTACTTGGCTACATACACCTTGTTTTTTCTAAAAAGGCTAGACAAAAGGCTTGTTTTGGCAAGCACATAAACCAAAGAGACTTTGATAAAGGGGATCTAGTGCTTTTATATTTGATCAAAGACCATATGTAAAAGCTCAAACTCCAAGGCCTTGGACCTTATTGCGTCTGTGTTATCAATAGAACAAGGAACATAGAATTAGAAACCTTCAATTGAAAAAGAATTGGACACTTTAATAAAAGTCATATCAAAAAATAATATCCACTAAACTACTATCTACATGAACCTGCCATTCAAACTTGATGTTCCACCCAAGTCCATCATGGTGAGATTGAATAGACATGGTACAAACAAGCGGAGCAATAGATTCACCTTAGTTGATTGTCTCAACCAAACCTTTCTCCTGGAACCACATATGATAATGGTAAAGTAGTCACTATTAGTAACCTAGACTCCAAGGACAAACCCATTATACCACCACCCTACATTTGAGTCTAGTTGATTGTAACAAAGAATGTTGTTATTGATTCTCTAATTGATAAGGGATCTAACTATAATATCCACCTACAATTTTTAAAGAAGGGATGTTAACCAAAGTTAGCTCCTGTTGACACCAAATTGGAACCTTATGGGGGCAAACCTACTCCTTGTTAGGAAAGTGAAAATTGATGCTCATAGTAGAAACTAAAAGCATTCATCTCCTCTTCTATTTTTTGCCAAACAAGAAAGAGGTAGGAACTAGGATACTCTTAGGATAACCCTTCAATTGCATGATGAATTGTAATGTCAACTATATCAATAATAAAATTCATTTACAATTCTCAAACACATGGCTCATCTCCATCTTTAGTTCAAGGAACTTAACCATAGGGCATACACTAAAACACTGCTCCTAACCCACCCAATCTACT
Organism: Lygodium microphyllum; assembly: GCF_053477565.2. NCBI lineage: Eukaryota > Viridiplantae > Streptophyta > Polypodiopsida > Schizaeales > Lygodiaceae > Lygodium > Lygodium microphyllum. The sequence goes on along the minus strand of NC_141135.1, from coordinate 34,958,255 downwards.
AGAAAATTGAATCAAAGTTTAATAAAACAACTATTAGATGCTCAAGGTAAGAATTTACAAGTAGGTAACATGTCCTAGTTATCTATCAACCTCAATGGATGCCCAAAAAAACTCTAATCAAGACCATGACCCCCTCAAGCCAACAAACCATCACGTATGGTGATCAAACTAGAAAAGGAACCAAAAGAGGCATATGTATCACTCTTGTTAGAATATCAGAGTAGTATATGGGAAAGTGTGCATAAGAGGAAGAGAGAGCTCAAGTACAAGAAGGAAATCTTGCTTAGTAAGTTGCTCAAAGTACAACTAGTACAATCTCACTACACTTGAGAATGACCTCCAAGCTATTTATATAGCCTCACTGTGGGCTAGGGTTAGGGTTCCCCATTGCCCTTCAATTCATTCACACCTCACCTTCCCTCATGCACCCTTGCTTACTCAGGGTTCCCATGCTACACTTTTAACAACCCCTCTCAATTCCAAGGTGGCATTGGATTACATAACATGTTTAAAATGGTTCCCCCTCTCAATGAATCAATGGGATGCCTTTATAAAATAGGCTACAAGGAGGTTTATGGAAATATTATATAATGGAGGCTAGAAAAGTAAGTCATTAGGTGCTTTGGAGACATAGTTGGCCTCCAATTCTTTGGGTACTTGAGTTTGGACATTTGCTAGTGATATGCCCTGTTTGTTTACATTTGTTGCACTTTATCTTGTTGGGATAATTTTTCTATCATTTTTTATTGCAAAAGGAATATTTAGTAGTCATCATAGTATGGACTAAGAGTTGATTTGTTGAAGTAGATGCTGAGCCAATGCTGTCTCCCTTTTGTTTTTTTTTCTCCTCATCCAAATAAGACCGAATGACACCTTCAAGTGTAGGATTTGGCACATTTGTTAGCATAGTGACAAGAGTTGAAAAGACTTTTCATAGTATTTCAAGACCATGTGGGAAATGAACTTTTCTAGGTCTTCTCCTTGCTTGTATTCCAAGATGAAGAACTCTATTTTGAGGAAGATTTTGGAATTCTTTCCTCTTGAACCATACAATTTCTTGAGCTTGTAGTTGTGCCAGTTGGTCAATATAGTGAATTAAGGATTCATCCACATGCAACATTATTATGGCTTGGGCTCTTTCATGATCTTCAACATCCATAAGGTTGGATGGATCAATGGCTTTGATCCCTTTGATGAAGGGCTAGTTACCCCTCTCCATCATTTTATATTTTACTAATGCTTGCCATGGGTGGAAGTCTCTCCCATCAAACTTGTGGATTTGAGGCTTCACATCAACATATGCCGTGATAGGAAGGTCTTACCAATTGCACAAGAAGGCAATGGCAGTATCTAACCCTTACAAGTCGGGCAATACAAGCGAAAACAATTAAAATGATATTTTAATCCAAGTGAATAGTAAGATGAAAACAATTGATGTCTATTAAACTTAAATAAAAAGAAGGGAATGTTGCCCATTAAGTGTGTCCAACCTAAAGAGGGAGCTTCCAAGTCTACAAAAACCTCCATAGAAGATTAATTTGTGATTAGAATAAATGTAAGTGACTTCAAGGGTGATTAAAGTTGGAGTGGAAAAACTTGAAGCTTTTTGGCTATGGCTGCCATCAAGGTACATAGTTAGGGTTTTGCTATATGTGAGCAGCATAGAAGGAATTCTGCCAAAACCTTTTAGGGTAAGATAGCCCAATTGTAGGGCTACAAGTTCTCTATGAAGGCTCAAGGGATTGCATCCTACGCTTTCCACGCTACATCTTGAATACTCATGCTGTCAGAGACTATGCCAGATCTGTGTTTTTAGCAATGCCACCTCTTTTGACGTGGACAATGTCAACCTCTAAGGTACTGTGATGCTGCACCTTGAGGTAAGGAAGAGATCCCTAGAGGATATTGCCTCTTCCATTGGCTGCCCATTGAAGGGTTGTATGGTGAGCTGATTAGGTGGCCGTATTGGGCTCGGATTGGGCAAGTGTGTTACAATACCTCATCAATGGGATGATTGTTCAATTCATTCTAAGTGGTTTGAACCCACTCCTCGACCTTGTCTATAGCAGTGAGCTATTGGACATGGTCTAGATAAGTGCGATCTTTTTCCAATGTCTCTTTTTCTAGTGGGTGGTGCAGTAGTGGCACTTTCAACACTAGAGACAAGAACTGCTGGCTATGTTGAGGAGAGGCCCTTACTTTTTAGCTTAAGCACAACCCTTTTTCTTTGTTTTTTAGCACTTTTCTTACTAGCAAATGAACCTATTTAGGGTTGTGAGTCCTTAAGATTGATTCCTTTGTCCTTTCTTTGGGCACCAGTTATGGCATGCACAAGAATGGGGATGGCCTCTTTGTCTTTTATCATTTCCATAGAAAATAGGCTTAAGGGGACATAGGGCATAACTACCTTGCTACCATTCGTCTTACGCTGCATGCAATCAAAATACATGTGTGTGATTCCACATTCTGGGTAGCATTGGTCAGCTTTGTTTTGACTTAGATTGGTCTTGCCTTTGCAGACATCTGGATGAAACGTGTCCTAGCTATCCACAAGTCAAACATGCAATTAGATCTCTAGCAGAGGTTGCCCCTTCCTATGGCCTCGTCCTAATATCATGATTGGAACTAGCCCATAGTCCATGAGGATTATATGACCCTCTTCTCATAGTAGATGAAGGGGTTGGTGTATTCCTCCTTCTTAATGGGTTCCTCTATGAAGTGGAATGGAGCATCGCTAGGTGGGTGTGTGACAATTGGAGGCCTAGGAATCCTCAAAGAATTGATTTCTACTCATTGAGCTACGGTCCTAGGATCAGGAGGAGCGGGTAGTGCCAATGTTTATCCCTACGAAAGTGGCCTAGGATAATTGAAGCCTAGATTGTATTGCAGATATACAAGGTTAGGGGCATGAAGCCTGCAAGGGGCTCTTGTAAGATGCCCGCCCATCAGCTGTCCAGGCACGCTTTTAGCGGTCTATCAAGAAATGAAACTAAGCGTCGCTGCCCGGCACTCCCATGGAATGTTTCGAGTTTTGTCACCTAGGGTTTCCCGAATCTGCCTCGCAACAGAACGTTCACGGCCAAACCCACTAGGATCAACCTAAAATTTGGGCTCCTAGTGACCAAGGTCTCCTAACAGCATTGTAGCATCGGTTCTTGGACATCCTACTTTATAAAGAGATACCCAAGCCGAAGTAGATCCATGCCGCACTTGGTTCAAAGAGAATGGGAAACGAGAGGGATGCGCCACTCAACCTCTCTACCGGTAGGGCATAGTCCCATTTCGGTCCCCTAAAATGGCATGAATCGATGGTCTATCCTAAAAATTTCTAAGGTCGAAGACGATAAACCTTGTGAGAAGCCTTCCAGTTCTCTGGAACCACCCTGCTGTAGGACGGACCTGTTGGGGGTTCCGCCCACCCGCTTCCCTTAATAGCTTTAGTTTTCTAATTAGGTCCTACCACATTTATGTGTGACACTTAAAGTTAACTTCATTAATTAAGCCTTTTAGGGAATACGGTTTGTTCGCATAACTTATAGCACAGACACAAAAACTGAGTAAAGCAATCTATTGACAAACAAGTTCCTTAACTTATCTTCAAGTTAATCTTTGTCTCCTGCCCATACAGGAGAATTATGTATTCCTTCTGTCCAACAGAAGTATCCCTTCTTCCCTCTGCAGAAGTAACTGGTTCAAATCACATGGCATCACAAATTCAATCCTTTATCTAGAATAGAATGTCCCAACATACCGAGACGTTGGGGGCCACGGAGGTCTTCAACTCCATTCTAGATCTAGCAAGGGGTGTTCAGAGCTCCAACTGACCCGCAAGCTGTCTAGGAGCAAAAAATCATTCCCATGGTTAGCCTTTTCACCACTCGACCTTCGGCCCATGAATCGAGCAGTACCCTCTTTGGGTTAATCCATGGTACGATCATGGAGGTGATCCAACCGTGCAAAATATCCTTCCTTAATTAAATCCTTTAAGAATCAAGCACAAACAAGGCATTCAGCCCTAATATCATTTTCCAAGAAAACATTCCTTTATTCCCATGGCGACTTGTCATCACATACCCTTGCCATGCATTTACCATAAATCACAAGCACTTGGAATAATTATCCAAACAACAACTAACAACCAGTTGAATGTAAAAGCATTTAGGATGTCATTCGATCAACCAAAAAAACCCATTTGCATTCTTCCCAAACAATGCAAAAATAGTTGCGATAGTATTTCCATCGCATATATGCTCTTTCCCTTGGGATCAAAGAGCAATAATATGCAAAATGTTTCTTAACACTTCCTTCCTTTGGCTAGGGCATATGTTGTAGATTTAAACACTATTCATGATGTAAGTTCTATAGGTCACTTACATTGATCAATAACCCAACCCTAAATTGGATTGGTGAAAGCCGTAGTTATCCAACGGATCTCAAGACATCTTAGTTTTAATCCTTATGATTAATTTATTGTACTAGCTCATTGTCAAACCATGAGGCAAACATGAAATTATCCTCATATATCAAACATGTTATAGGCATAACGTGTAAATACTTGATAAAATAAGTGCGAGATGATCTCAAGTAACTAAACTCCAACAGGTCTTGCATTGAGCTAGAATCTAGATCTTCTTAATATTTGGGCTCTTAGGCTTGAAGTATCTAAACTTTAAACTAGTACTTTCCATTCATGATTCTTAATGTCATATTCTTTTAGTAATTATGCTATTTGTAACCCTTGACTATGCTTTAACCTAGCACTTGTATGCACAATCTTTTAATGTCATGATTATGCCATCCATAACCCTTGACTGATTCCTCCTTGTAATGGCTCTATCAACGAACACGCCATATGCAACTAGGTGCAATTAACTTTCCTTAATACATGCACTTTGCAAGCTCAATCTTTTGAATACGTGAGATAAAATTTATTCCTTCCAATGACCTATACTCATGCATCATAGTATGGGGCCTAACTTATCTCATACGAGAATCAAAATAATAATCTATTAATTTGGAAATACATTATTTACGACCGGTACCGCAATTGGATTGACAGTGATGCCTTTGCCCGAAGCTTCGTTGTTGGTTGTGGGGTTGCCATCCACATGATGTTCTTGCTTGGAGGCCATCGTCTGCAAGTAGACTCAAGAAATTAAGAAGGCAAAATGGATTCAAGATGGGAGAGTGTAAGAGAAGATGGTTTAATCGAGGATCGAAATAGAGGAAATTGAGCTAACTCTCTCCCTTGCAGCCTCACGAGGTAACTATTCTCTCTCTCTCTCTCTCTCTCTCTCTCTCTCTCTCTCTCTTTCAAGCTCTCCCTCACAATCTCTTGGAGAGGTATTCTTCTCTCTACCTCTCTCTCGTAGCCTCTCGAGGTCTCCTTATGCTGTCTTGTGCATTTTCATGATGAGAATCGATAGATCGCTTATCCGTGCTCTGCGTTTCGTTGTGTAGGTCATCTACATGGAGGATGGTCTCATCCAACACATCCTTTATGACAAAGCAATTTAATTCAGAATTTCCAGCCAAGGTTTTGTACATCCTTTCATCGTGGATACCCTTGATGAAGGATTTTGTAACCACCTTAGGCATGAGTTGTTACTGGTATTTGATTGAACATGTCTTGACCTTAGAGACATAGTCCCTCATGGTCTCTCCTTGTTGTTTGATGTTCATCAAGTGGATGATAAGGTTGCCCCCATAGCCTACTTCAGCAAATCATTTGATGAACAAGTCTTTCATTATCACATAGGAGTTCTTCTCAATGGGTTCTAAACTAGTGAACCATGTGCATCCTTTTTCTCCTTGGCAAAGTCCAAAAGCTTGTGCTCTTCGTGCATGTCCTGTGAGGTTGTTGGCCTCACAAACTTGCTCGAATTGTTGTAGGAAAATTTAAGGATCGTCACTAGTCCTATATTTATCAAGTTGCATTGCCACTAAAGGAACCTTAGATTTGTCTCTTTGGGCGGGTGTGTTGCCCATGCCTATTAGGACGGTCTGTGCAATATGGGTCCCTACTTGTAGGATATCAGTTTGGTCAAACAATTGACGTTGCACAAGATCTGAGAGTGAGTCTTGCAATGTGCCCATTGCTCCTACGTTGAATAGCATTCTACAAATATCATCCATCTCTCTGCCTAGATAGCAACAAGGCTACAACTTGGTGTCTTTATTAGTGTCTATCAAGCGGTTGAGAATGATTTGTCCTTCCCCTCTTAGGTCAACTAGCTTTTGTTGCATAGCTTTAAGTAGGCCATGGTGGAGGCATCCATCATGTCCAGCGTGGTTTTTAAGGTTTCTCAATTGACCAAGTCAACAATCTGTTCTATGAGGTCCTGTATGAGTGTGGCAACAAGGTCAAGGGTTAGGTCAGGGCTTGGGTCTCTATTGGTGGTTGGAGTACAAAGTTCACGACCACTCCTTAAGCACATACACTCTTAATCCTTTTCCTTATTGTTGTTTGTTTTGTTTGTTTTCTAGTTAATAAATTTTCTTGTTACACAATGTTCCCCTTCTGATGTGATGTGTGTCACTTATGATGCTTGAGTTTGTGAGGAGTGTGGTGTGGTGGCCCATAGTGCATGCCTAGATGGTTATGTGTTGCATGTGTTGTGTAAGTGACACACGTGAACAGATGGTGACCTTTTTCCCTCCTCCTCACCACATGGCCATCCCTTGATAGGTAGCGGCTGAGTGTGTTCCTAAGTGGTTTTGTGTGTCACCTTGCATTATCACAAGGTGGCAAAGGCGGGTGATCTGACATGGCTTCTTAAGTGCACCCTCACTATGTGTTTGTGAGTGTGGGTGTCACATTAGGTGATGTGTTTGTTGCATGTGTTTATGTGGTATCTACATGTGTGTGTGGTGTTGTGACATATGTGTGATGTGTCTCACTATGTTGCTAGGTGCAGTGATGCCTTTCCCAATGCTATACAATAGACACACAGAGGCATGCACTATCCCTATCACATCAAATAATCCTCCCCACTTAGCGGGTAGGATTCAAGGTTGTGATGTGGAAAAGGTTTTCTCGTTGTGTTTTTGCCCTCTTTTCCTAAGTGCATGAGTGAGCCTTTATGTGTCATGAGGTTGTGTCTATGGGGTTGTGCAATTAGTGTGTGTAGGTGTGTCATATGTGTGACACATTGAGGCATGTCACACAGTGCCACAAGAGGGTGTGTCACACTAGTGTCACAGTGAACTCTCCTTCTACTACCCTTCCCACAACCTTCCCTACTAAGTAGATTAAGTAGGTTGGATGAGGGAGGTGACCGAGTGAGGAGGGTTCATAGATGGACAGTGTGAGTGTGTGCTAAGGTGTTTGTCATGGTGCTTGTGTCTCCCTATGCATGGATGTGTGCTGCTGTGTGTGTTGATGTGTGGAGGTGTGTGACACACTAAGGTGCCTCATGTGTGTCTCTCCCACAGTCGCCGCCACAAAGAGTGGATTAGAGGTGGGATGTAGAGACAAGGGAGATCCCTAGTGTGTGTGTGGGGAGGTTGCTGTATATGATGCACAAGACACCACCTCTCTCACCACTACTCACAATCATCCCTAGTGAATTGTGGGAGAGGAGAGGTGTCAAGTGGATCACACCATGTGTGTCGACTGAGTAAGTGTGGGTGGGTTCAACAAGATAATTTCAAATCAACTTTTTACCACCTCAAAACAAATCCTCCTCTTTATGGAGTGCAAGTGTTAGCCATCTCTTCTCAGGACATTTATTAACATTAATACACAAGATGTTTGCTCTATGCATGTAATCTATATTTCTTCCTGGTTGCCTTGTAGATGCTAATTATTGGAGCACAGATGCTAAGGATTTATCAAAAGTTAAGCTTATGTATGCCCATCATAATTAATCTACCATGTGCCAAGCTATTAACCAATGCCCCTATCACTCTGCTTAGTACCCACCCACTTAGTGGTGTAAGAGTTGCAGAGAGAAGGCCAAGCCATGCACCCATAAATACTCACGTGAATCAGATTAGGTGGCTTATCTATTGTTGTTGTTGTGTCGCCATGGTAGTCACAGTGGTGGTTTCTCTAAAGTGGGGATGATGGCTCTTGGTTGATGATAGCTCCTCCTCTATGACACCTTCCTTCTTCTCTTGTTTGGCTTCTTTCTCCTTCTCTCCTTTCCTCCCCTCGACACGAGCCCCTAGCTGAGTGTGATGATGGTGATTGTGGGTATAGGAGTCAATGTGGGTGTAGATGATGAGAAGGATGGTGATGATGATGGAGTTTGTGGAGGAGATGATGGTGGTGCTTCCTGTGTGGAGATGCCATGATGGTGGTGTTATAGGAGGTGGAGATGGCCGTGACAGTGGGTGATGATTTGCTATGGTGGCGGGTATGGAGGCGGATCTCGTTATGATGGTGATGATGATGGAGTTGGTAGAGGCCATGCTAGCAGTGTTGATTTGGCTATGGTGTTGGGTATGGAGGTAGTGTAGGCCAGCGTAGGTGGAGGTGGCAAACGATGAGGCTAATGGAGAGGCAGATGTGATGGTGGTGTAGGCCAGTGTGAGTAGAGATAGCCATGACGGTGGCGTTGCACACCAGGTGGAGATAGTGACGACAATTGTAGTGGTGCAAGCCTACGATGGCAAATGGAAGTGCAACAACATTGTAGATGGAGATGGTGAGGAGAAGACATTGGAGTTGCTCATGTGGCACATGATGGCAATGATGGTGCAGGCATGTGGCAGGTAAGGATGGTGATGAAGATGATGATGGAGAAGAAGATGAAGATGACAAATTTGGAAGCTTGAGCTTCCAAAAGAAGCCTTAGAAAACTAATACTTTTTTTTCTTAAAATATATATATAAACTAACGCTAATAACAAACCTTAAGAACTAACTTTTGGAAAAACAACCACTAACCTTTCAAAATGCAAACTAACTATTCTAACTCTTAAGTTCCTAATGCAAAAGAAAATCAATCTATCCACACATTAACACCAAAAGCATTAATTTAAAACACTTACCCAAAGGTACTAATTTATTAATCTAACACCCCAACAAATTTAAAGAAAAAAGAAAGAAAGAAAACCATGCCTTATGAATAACAGCCTCAATGAAATCACACGAAGAATCATGTCCCCCTATTTCAAGCTAAACCCTTGCTAAAGGCCTTACCAAAAAGAAAAAATCCTGATTGCACTCATGTGGCTCACCTTAACCAAAAAATCATTTCAAAGTTGGCAAAACATGCCCCTCCTATTTGCTTTGTGGAACATGAGAGTGACCAAAGCTCAATGTGCCCTTGGTCTCGAGACAACGGAACCAATGTTGGGCTTCCACACCCAATGATGGGAACCTTAGGCATCCTCTTATTGTTTCAAGTGGTTGAGTACATGATGCATTGGGCAAACTCTCACCTAGCCTTCTGCATGTGGCAAGCAATCCTACCTTTGTAGTGAGTCGTGATAGCAGCATACCAAGATGGAATGGAGGCCATATCAATTTCATCAATATTACTTCCTTCAACTAAAGTTTCTTTCAGCTCCCCAAAATCCACAAGGAATTCCACAATACCCTGCACCTTTGGTGGCTTACTTTTAATCTCATAATCGAATTCCTCCAAAGTGATTAACCACTTTGCTAAACGATCAGATGATTGTAGCTTGTTCATCAACAATCTAAACCCCTCCGCCTTCGTATAGAAAACTACCTTCTCATAGAGGATATAGTGCTTGAATGTTTTAATCACAAATACCATTGCAAGGCACAACTTCTCCATGTTTTTTAATACAAATTTTTAGGGTTAGGGTTTTCCCTTTTCCCTTGGGCACCTTGCCTGTCCTTCTCATTCTTGCACACATTAAGCCATATTCATAAGCCACATTCATGTGTTACAACTTGCATGGGAGCCTGGCTCTCAAGTAGCGGCACAAAGCCAACATAAATCATTACAATTTCCAAAAATCTTCCAAGGTCCCTTCAATCTTCCAATGTCTTCAAAAGTCTTTAAGAATTCAAGGGTCTTCAAAAATCTAATTAATCGAACCATCGTGTGAATAATGAGAATACTAAAGGAGAGGGCCCTAATTTTGCAAAGGGGTAAAGCCATACTCGAGAAAATGCCTAGTGGGATAAGTCTGGTTGAAATACTTTGCCAATCAGTGAGAATCTATCTCCTAACAATGTTAGGGTAGTAACTAGGGGTCAAAAACTGAAAGACGCTCGAAAGATGACCCTAGTACAAGCAAAGTTAACCCTAAACATAGTAGGGATAATAAGAAGATATTGGATGCCCATGTGGGTCCTCTTAAAAATGAGGGTGTTGTAGAGGAGCATGTGGTTAAAAGAAAACGTAAATTGAAAGAAAAGGAGGGTACTGAGATTATCAAGAAGCCAAAAGAGGGGCTGGTGTGGAAAGAGAAGAGAGTAGTGGCCAACTTCCATGAGTTTGACCTAGTAAACATGCTATGTGAAGTCAAATCGGATGTTAATATGCTACAACTTATCCGACTATCACCGAACATTTATAAGGAGTTTAAAAAAATCCTATGAATGGGTTATGTCATAGAACCTTTTGGTGTCCATCGAGTGGGCAGCAAATGGTGGGATCATGTAGAGAAGCACTGCCCTAGGGTGCAAGCACCTAGCTCATCCACGAACATTATGAGTGTGGATTTATTGGAGAGACTAGGTCTACCAATCCAAAGGGATGTCATGATGGTTTTAAAAATGGCGGATGACAGTCTAAGATGACCAAAAGGAACGGTAATGCAAGTACATGTGACAGTTGCTAATATTGAGTGTGTCCTTGACTTCCATGTTATCTGATTTGCTAGGAGGCCAAGCTATCAGTTGTGGTGCTTGGATATCCATGGATATTACATTTTGATTGTTTGGTAGATACCCTAGTTGGTCAACTCATTTTTGGATGTGGGTTAAAGAGACTAATTCTAGATGCATACCTTGAGCTCCCATTAGATGAAAGGGTAGTATCTCCCACTATAGAATGGAAGGCACTCAAGGGAACCTCAAGTTCCAATGATCCTAAGAGAATTCTACTACACTAAGGAGGTTTACCAAGTATGTTTAAATGAGCCAATAGAGGAAAAAGACACGATTCATGATGTTGATGTGATAGAGCTGGATCTTGGGACTCCTAATGATCCCCACCCCATTAAACTCGGCACTATGTTATCTATTGATGAGAGTGTAGATTATATGGCACTCCTACAAGAGTTTAGGGATATATTTGCATGGAGTTATGATGAATTGAAGGGGATTCCCTACTCTATTGCCATGCATATGATCCCGTTGAAAAAAGGTAGTAAGCCAGTGAGAAAGAATGTTAGGTGTATGCCTTTTGAGCTAAGAGAGCCTCTTCTTGAGGAATTGATGGGTTTAAGGAAGGCTGGTTTGATCTTTCTCGTTGAACATACAAAATGGTGCTCACTGGTGATAATAAGAAAGAAAAAGAACAATCAAGTCCATCTGTGTTGATTTTAAGGAATTGAACAAGTAGATGGTGCAGGACAATTATCCTCTCCCCTTATCGATCTAATTTTAGATTAACTGGCAAGGCGAGAGATATACTCTTTCACGGATTGTTTCTTGGGTTATAATTAGATGGACATAGCTAAAGAGGATAAGTTAAAGATGATATTCATTACAATTTTTGGTACTTATGCGTACCATGTGATGGCTTTTGGCCTGTGTAATGCTCCTAGATCTTGGCAAAGAATGACTGACAAGGGGTTTATCGATATATCCCCTAAAGAGCTGAAGGTTTTCATGGATGTTTTGGGGATAGCTACCATGACCTGTCATAGACAATCGATTGTTCTATGTGCATGCTTTGAGCGATGTTGTGAGTATTGCATAGCGTTGAATCCTTGGAAGTGTGTATTTGGAGTGCCTTATGGTTTGTTATGTTAGATATGCTCAATGCCCCACCCTCATAAGGTGCCACCAATGATCCATGGTGCTCAAAGTTGTAAGGCCCCCATTATGAGAAGAAGCCAAATGTGAGCCCAGACATTGGTTGAGTCCTAACTTGTATATCAAATGAGGTCTATGTGACCAAATGGCAAAAAGGTGACCATTGTGGGTCTAATCTTTGGGTTGGACTAAGTAGTTAAGCTGGTAGCAACTCGAGGCACACTGCATCGAGTTGCGGGGGATGGTAAAGGGAATATTCCCTGGCCGACTAGTGGAGGCTCATATGGTAGGTCAATCATGACGACCTAACCGCCTTCACGGGCTATAAAAGCTAAACCCCTTCATAGCCATCGATCATCTATCTTTCACCTAGTCAAAGTTGTTCTAGCTAGCCTTAAGCTCTTCATCTATCTTCTGTCTAGATCACCATCTAAGCTTCACTGTGGAAGTGCACAGGTGGATAGAGCCATCTATGTATCAGTTGTTTGGAGCTAAAGAAATTTTCTAATTCTCCTCTTATCTATTGGGTACTCTCTATCTCTATCTCTTTCTTAGATTATGTTCACTGCGCTGCATAATTTTTACATGCTATTGGGTCATGTTGCAAGTGCAGCTAGTATTGCCACTGACCCTGAAAAGGTGGTTGTTATTGTGGCTTTAAGCCCACCCACTTTCCCTAGGGAAGTTTATAGTTTTGTTTCATCCATGGGGTACTATTGTCGATTCATTAATGCATTGGTTGAACATTCGTTACCCTTAACGAATCTTTTATCTCACCGCCATGTTTTTGAATGGACAGAAGCATGCAAAGTGGCATTTGAAGATGTTAAAATGAAATTATCTAAAGCACCAATTTTAAAAGCTCCAAAAAGGGGTGAGGTTTTCTATATATTCATGGCTACAACAAGGCATAGTATTAGTTATTGCCTATCCCAAATTTGGGAGGCACAACTTTATCATCCTATTGCATTCGCAAGTTGAAAGTTGGAAATTTCAAAAATTCATTACAGCTATTTGGAGAAGGTTTGCTTGGCTATGGTGTTCACCACCAAGAAGTTTAGATACTATATTCTTTATGAGAAGGTGGTGTTCTTCACTAAGGCACAAGGATTGCATTTATTACCGAACAAGCTTCAACCCTCTGATTGTCTAGCCAAGTGGTTGATCTCTTTGAAGGAGTTTGACTATGTGATTAGGAGCAAGCCACCAAAGTTGCAAGGTATCGTAGAGTGTCTAATAGATTTTGGTGAGCCTAAGGAAGAATGGGCTCATATTAATGATGGTGAGGATTTATGCTGCAAAATTGATGCAGTCTCTATTCTATCATGGTATGAGTTTATCACACATTATCTATTAATAGGCAACCCAACAGAAGCTCTTTCTAAATCTAAGAAGAGGAAGATTAAGCAATAAGCACCACTTTTCAATAATAGCACGGGTGTCTTATATAGGAAAAGTGTGGATGAGATTTATTATCATTGTGTAGTGCCTAATGAGGTACCCTTTATTCTAGAGGAATGTCATGATTCAACATGTGGAGGCCATTTTACTAGACGGCTCATCGTCCAAAAAGCTGTATGTGTTGGCTATTGTGGTGGCCAACGGTTTTCCAAGATGCTTTTGCATATGTTAAGCATTGTGATGTCTATCACAGACACGATGCTAGGGAAAATCGTAAGCGATCGTTTAATCCTATTCTTGTAACTTTTCCCTTTGAGAAGTGGGGCATCAATTTTGTTAGACCTATCCATCCTTCATCTACTACACAAAAGCAATATATTATTGTGGTAATTGAATACTTTACAAAATAGTTTGAAGCTCGAGCTACAATGAAGGACATTGCCAAGGAAACATCTAGTTTTATTTGGAATAAATTGTCTGCTATTTCGGTCCACCTAAAGAACTAGTGTTTGACTATGGGACACACTTTCTAAATAAGGTCATAGAAGTCTTGACTGAAGCTCTGAACATTAAACATAATAAAACTACCCCATATAATTCCCAAGAGAATAAATAAGTAGAGAGTATCAACAAGTAGCTTTCAGGGATTTAATCCAAGATTGTATCTAAGGGTAAGTACGACTGGGACATGAAACTTCATGTGGCTATTTGGGCTTATAATACTACATTCAAGAGAGAAAAAAGCCACACTACATTTAAGTTAGTATATGGGGAAGAGTGTGTCTTGCCCTTGAAAATTGAGTTACCCACTGTGAGGTTTGCATTGAACCATTCTTTGGGTGAAGAGGAAATATTGCAACGAAGGTTGACCTCCCTAGCACATTATTACATCAAGAGCTAGGGAATAAGAGGATGAAAGCACTTCATGATGTTCATACTAAAAGATATAAATTTGTGATAGGTTAGTTGGTCCTATATTATGATGTACATTGCAAGTTATTCCCTGGCAAGTTAGAACCTAAATGGGATGGCCCTTATAAGATCTTCTATATAGAAAATAATGGCTCTACATCCCTTTTAGTAGATTTGCAAGGGGTAGAGTTTAAAAATAAAGTAAAATTTAATAAGTTGAAGCCCTATTATGTGTAGGGGCTGACGTTGGACTTGGTATCTTTACATGTCTTCCAAGATCCAGCTTAAACTTGTAGTAGGTGCCAAGGCAATCGAATGGGTAGAATCATTCCTTATCTTGAACATCTATATTTAGAGCAATGTTACCACCAAGGTCGAGTGATTTGGTGGAGTAAGGATAATCATATTACTAAGTGGCAAGATGGATCTTTCACGTGGGATATTAAGGTCTACTACCACCATTGTCATAGGGTTCTTATTAGTGTTCCTATTCAGTTTAGTGAGGAATAAGGGATTGTACTTATCATACATCCTCTCTCTCAGTTTGACTTTGACTACCATAAGTACAAGTAGGCTAATCGGTATGGCATGGCTTGTCAATGAAGAATGGGTATATACTTTGTATTTTAATGGAGCTTCATGAGGGCTTGCTAATCATGCGAGTGTCAGTATGGTTATTAAAGACCCTTGATGTAGAGTTGTTATGAAAATGGGAGTTTATTTAGGCATTGCTTTTACTAATAACATGGTAAAATTCAAGGACTTAATCATGGGACTGAATATAGCCCAACATGGTGGTATCTATTGTTTATTGGTAAAAGACGACTCACAGTTAGTGATCAACCAATTGAATGGGTCCTATAGTGTGAGGGATCCCATTCTGCAAATATATCATTGTGCAACCTTGGATATACTTTAGATTTTTTAGACAGTGACTTGCCAACTGGTTCTTCATCAGAGCGGAACCGCTTTGGAAAGTTGTTGGAAAATTATGCTTTGTTGAGGATGTATTTCTCAATTGTGGTCCTGAGGGATTATTAAAATTATTTGACCTTATTAGCCCAGGACTACTGTGGAGAGTGTTTTGGCTGACATGTCTTGTTATGGCCACTGATGGTTAGTATGGGTGATGAGCCAGGTAGCAATTGACCATCTTCCTATTCTTTCATGGATGCATATGATCGTTCAATCAACGACATATTTGTTAGACACCACTTGCCATTATGCAAGGGGGTTAGCTAATTATTTGATGAATTTTGTGGAGGACCTGAGCTACCCATCCCCTTGGTCTAGTTTTATACTTTAGTATGATTTATGTGGGGGCCAAGGGTTTTCTTTTAGCAATAAGCTGTTGAATGGTGTGCTTTATAGCTATATTTTCATTAGGCAAAGAGGGACGTTCTAGTTGGATTTAATGTTTGATTTTGTTAGGCCAAGAGGGCCATTCTTATTGAATTTAATGTTTGATTTCTTTAGGCCAAAAGGGCCATGTGTCTATTTGGTGCGAGTGCACTTGATGGTTTTCTATTTTAGTGTTGCACAAGACAAGTCTTGAAGAAGTGCATGGAGGGAGCCTCTTGCTGCATAGATGCTCCTTGTGGCCAAGTCCATGTGTTATTCTTCCTTTTCGAGCTTTTCACCCCTTAATCTGAATGTATATGTGTTTGTGGAAATTTTTCTTCTTTTGGAGACGGGCAAGTCAAGGTATGAAGTCCTAGGGTTTGGTTTGATACATTTGGGAAAGGTATGAGCAGTTATCCAACTCTTGTAAAGGCATTGCCAGGCATTTAAAGAGTTGTTTTTGAGAGTAGACCTTAGTGACCCTATCTTGCTGGCCTTCTAGGCAACTAGTTCTAGGAGCTTCTATTAGTTGTGAGGTAGCTAGGAAATTTTGCCGAAAATAAAGATTGAAAATGATAAATATCTTTGGATAACCTACTCTTCAAAGGTGTGTAAAAAGGGTTTTTAACCCCTAAAAGAAAAAAATCAAGAAAGAAAAATTCCAAGAGCAAATGATCATTGCCTTGCGAAGGCCTAGTAGGTTCCTAGGGATGAGTTAAGGCCGATGCCTTATCTTCTTGGAGGGGACATTTAGCTGGAAAGGAAAAATAAATAAGGATGGTTGGAGCGAAAATAAAAGTGAGTGGAAGAAGAAAAGAATTTAGTGTCGTCTTGTGAGAGCTTGGTAGGTTCTTGGATAAAAGAATTTAATGTCGTCTTGTGAGAGCTTGGTAGGTTCTTGAGATCGATGCCCTATTCTCCTTGGGTCATAATACGCTCAACACCCTCCTTTTTACATGCTCAAGTATTAAGTCCTGAAGTATAAAAAAGTGATAAATAAAAAATATCTAAAAATAAAAGGCCATACTATAGGAGTCCTCACCTAGTAGGAGTTCCTGGTCCAGTTATCCTAAGTCCGGTAGGTAGATTAGGCCACCACTTAGGATGACTCCTTTGATAGTTCTTTTTAGCCATCCTATGTTGGAGTAGTTGATTAGCGACTATCTCTGGATCTCTATTAGATTATGCATGGCCTATCCCTCGTGGACTTCAAGCTTTGATTTTGATAAGGGGTAGGTGAGAGTTGTACTGTATTTTGGTGTGTATTTTTCTTGTAGCAGCTTAATGCTTTGTATGGTTTCTATATGTGCAGATCAGTTTGTGAGTTCGATGGACTGAGTTGCCCTATCCCATGGTTGCCAATGAGAGCAGATTTTTAGAGCCAAATTCAAAGTGCAAAAGTGGCCCGGGAGGCATAAAAGAGAAAATTTTCATGAAAAATGAAATGATTGTGGATAAGGGAGCTGAGTTTTCTTAGATGCATTATTTCGACACCAAGAATCCAACATAAGTGTCCATTCATCAATTAGAGTTTGTTTGACACCCTATTTAATGGCCACAAAGTTTGGCATTATGAAGCAGCTATCAAATTCGAAAGCTGGAAAACATGTGATGGAGGCCAGGATGATAGATTTCGACGCCAAAAAGCCACCCGTCTAGTCGAATTAGAATTCTATCATTTGCTCCCTCAACCGAGAGGAATCACTTCGGGTTAAGTGTGAGTACTAAGAAATGAACTAGATAAGTTGAAACTAATGCTAATCTTGATTAGAGAAGGCAAACTAATGGAGAAATAAAATGACATGGGGTGATGCGCCATTTTTTCAGCACCTCCTCCATCCCCTAAAAAATTGGATTTTTGGATTGATGATCATTCTCTTCCTGCTCTTGGACCTGAGTTGCATCAAAATTTTTCCCTCCATCACTTATATTCTCACAAGGAATGATGTAGTATTCAACAAGATTAAAAATCAATCTTTCTCTGTCCTCTTTCTCTCTCACCATAAATGTGGTTTATATGGGCTAAGAGAATGAGGGGGAATGGGTACCGGTTCATGATGGATTGCGAGGGAGAGATCGAGAAAGTGCCAAAGGAAGTGTCAATAACTGTAAACAAGCATTAGTGACTTCTCATTCTTGAATTATGAGACGTGCGTATGTGTTTTATGAGTAAGTGGGCTTTCGCTCTTTTACGATGCATATTGGTTTCCTATGGTTGAAATTGGTTTCTAGTGTTTGAAAATGGTTCATTGTGTTATAAATATCAACATGAAAAACAACTCTTAACCGTTTAAATACTTTATTCAAAACACGCAAAAGTGTGGTTTTATGCTAAATCGTCAATTTTATGAGTTCGATCATGGAAAATTGTGTTCCCATGGAGAGAAATGGGGAACAACAATGAATCTTAGTATTTTTAAGTATTTCACATCAGAAAATGCATCAAAAATAAAATTAGATGTCGCATGTGAAAAATTAGGATTATGTTGTGCAAGAATAATCGAGGTAGGGAATGAGGATTTGCCTTAGTTTAATCCCATTTGTATGTTTTAGTGCGTATTTATTGGTTAAATTATGAAGAAACATACATAGAAACACCTCTTAACCTATGCATCGCATGCAAAACCCTAAATGGTAGGGAGAGAGGGGGTTTTATGTGATGAATATAGTTCAAAATCTGATTTGTTTGTTGTACTTTTCATATAGGTTTTGATCTTATTTTAAGTATTAAGAGGTATAGTGGCACAAGATAGTCTAACACTACCTTAGCATCGCAATAAAGTCATTAGTGAAAGAAAATCATGGAAATAATATTTGAGCACATTCACAACGCTGATTTCGTTTAAGTCAAATGTTTGTGCACTCAAAGTCATCCACTTTGCATTGCATTACATCGACATGGTACAAAGAGAACTATCTCTTGGATGCATAGCACTTGGTTTCCAACTATTGACCCACAATGAGTGTGAGGCTCCCTATGCTATAGATATAGTATAATCGTTTTCTTGGGGACTGATTAGGTGAGGAATATATTATCTCCTAGAACAAATATTGTGAAGAGTGGACTTTGTGTATATGTATTATATGTCGAGACAGCGCATATTGGGGCCAGTCCTTGGGGTGTAGGAGAGCCATAGTGGGGCCAAGCAATAAGCTAGAGGGTAATCCCTTTGTTTATGTTACGAGGTGCTAGCCACCTATATGTTTGGATACTTCCTTTGCTTGGAGTTAGGAAGGGCATCACATTGGACTACAATTTAGAGATTGTATCTACAAACACATTCTTTCAATAAATTAGTTCATAGTGTCTATATGCTCTTGGTAGCTACGAGGCCGTCGGGTTATTTGCGTGAGTATAGGAGGCTTGACTAGAGCCCTAGAGCCAGTGTCGGGCCCATTTTTGGTCCTGATAGATAGAATTGTATCATGTTGCTGTATGAAATGTGTCATTGCTTCATACAGGAAATGTATCATCTTGCTGTATGAAATGTATCATTGCTTTGTACATAAAATTTGAATTTATGCCATCAAAAAATGTTGTTTTTGCTGGTGTTTTAAAACAGAGATACATAGAAGCGATGGTAGGGTATACACATATAAAACCCTTTGAACTACATACATCAAATTTGTTTTTGGTCCATAAAACAAAGTCATTTTTCACATAGCTTTACACCAAAGGTTTAGGATGACAATGGCAAGATCTAGTAGGATCCCCAAAGTGTTTCAGCCCGAAATCTATGAAGAGTGCATAATAGGATTGGAGGGCCTTATATATGAATAGACTATACTACTTTAGGTAGTAGTGTAGAAAATATACAATGCTGTATCAGGAAATCAACCAAAAACTAAGGTACAATGACATATAAACATAGAACCACACTCTACAATACTAATAATGACAAATCAGATATAGAAATCAAAGTGTATGCCAGAAATATATAAAAAGTATAGAGAAACCATGGTGCAAACTATAAGATCTCATGTTATATAAAAAATTCATAATACAACAGGTCATAATAATTAGCAATGAGCAAAAAATGTGAGACACCCATAACCTCTTCAAGTCATGCCTAAAAACTACCTACATAACTACACTTCATGAGGCATACAGCTTCATTAGGCATTTTAAGACTACTTCGTACAGGAAATAGTAAAGGAATAAGGTTCTAAACCATGTTAAGGGCAAAGATAAAATGTCAAGCCCATGGCTAACAATTAGTTTTCTACAATATTAATTACTTAAATTTTGAGGTATCCACTAGTTGCAAAAATTTGGATTATACTCCAACTACAGAAATATGAGAAGGGATTCCACAAAACAAGGAAGGTCCTTCAAAATGGTTGGCAACATGCAATTGTTCTTTATTTAGGGTGATAGTGCAACTCCAATGATGAGTCAATGTTCCGTGCAAGAATGGTGGACTTAAGAGTTGTGGTCTCTCTATACATAGGGTCTTATTGAAGTATATTTACGGTCCAATAGTTCTTAGATATTGTCATAAGGTGCTTGTTGTTGTTGGCAATCTTGACCCTAAGCACATACCATTTCTTGAGGAAGTGTCTATACAAGTTGCATTTCTCTTTAAGCTTGTGAATTTTCAATTGTTCTTAAATCTTTGCAACTATTACATATGATGAAACCAATTGCTATGATTGCACTCATTTTATAACAAAGCTAATTAAGAATCCCTATTGTACTAGAATGCTTTTGTAGAAGAGATCTCATTTTCTTCCAATGTGGGGTGCCATTGAAAACAAGATTGACCATGTCACCACACTCGTCTCGACTAGACCCATGTTGACCATTGTGAAAAACCCTAGCAACGATTTTGAATGTCAGGTCAAGATTGGTGAAGCATTCTATATATGGGATTTTTTAATGCTTAGCCATATTTGTGTAGCCATCTTGCAAATGTATTGACAATTATGATGAGGCTACACAAGGGCGGTAGAGGCTTGGTGCGAATGGTTAGGAGAAGGCTTTGTCTTAGGACCGCTCGATTTTGTTGGAGCTCTTTGGTTTAGATTGGCTCAAATGGTAGTTATTCTCGGTAGTAGTTGGGGTTGTCTTTGATTTAGAATCTAGGCTCTCAGCTGTCTTATTCCTAGGAGTGGGTATTTATGAGTGAGACTTTGCTTTACAATGTTGGAAGTTGACTCACTCTATTTGTTGATGAAAGTAGAGGTAGTGCTAGGGCCCTTCAATTTGTAGGCTATGATAGGATTCATGGAGTGACTCTTTTGAGATCTGGTAGAGAGCTTAGAAGGTCTAGGGTTGGTTTGATTATGTGTCAAAATAGTAATTGTTCATTCTTTTGTATTTCATTCTCTTTTTCTTTAAATTTAGCTTTCATGTTTTGGGTAATAGCATTGATCTACTACAATGATGGTTCCATGTTTGTTGAATTTTTCTTGATTTCTTGTGGCTATATTTTGTGAGTGGTTTGGTTTATCAATGTGGCATAATTTGCAATCTAAAGATGGAAAAATCCTTGATACTATTCTAACACCTCAAGGAGGGTGTTAGATGCTCATTAGAGTGATGTCTTAAGCTTTCTTAGGTTCAAATTTTACCAAATTGTCCTTTTTACAATAGGCAAGTGGCTTAGGAGGTAGTGGATAGGCATGAAAGCCATTCATGGGTTGTCATTGATGTCAAGTAGATAACTTTAGGAGGTACTGGTCAAGCATGGGAGTTGTTCATGTGTTGTCACACTGATGTTGAGTAGATAAATTAGGCTTGCTAACATATGTTGATCTTTAGCTTTGTCATTCACTCTACTAGCTTTAGCAAGTTTTCATATATCATTCTAAGTAGAAGATTAGGTGGTGGGATCAACTTGTTGGTTAGTGTTTGCCACATAGCTAGTTTCCCTACGTTAAAAGTGGAGGTAACTCTTGATCTTGGACAATGGAAACTACAAGGGACTTGTCTATCAATGTAGTTGAAATCACATTGTGTTTTGATACTTGAAGGATCCATCCCCGCATCTATGCTTCAATAAAATGTATAAGAGAAGAGGGATGCTTGAAATCTCCACCACGAACATGAACTTACATTTCATTAATAAGAATGTATAAGTGATGGATACTTTCTTTTTGCATCCAAGGTTTCTAGCTCCACATTGCTTGTCCTATTAATAATGCAAATGTAGTAATCTCTATAGCATTTGACTTTTAGTTTTGCTTATGGCCTTTGATTGAATATAGAAGCACTAGATCTTCTTTATAAAGGCATCTCTATTACACATGTCAAACAATGCTTTCTATGCACCACCACACAAAGACTAGGGATCTAAAACTCAATCAGCATATGTGTGAGTTGCATATGTGAGCCTAAAGGGTGTCTATCCCAGTAGTCTTGTAGCTAGTCTGATAGACCCATAAAGATGCCATGAGCTTGTTGTTCATGGAAGTTCTTAAGGCATAAATAGTATTGGTTAGTACCACATTGATTAGTGTCTTATTTGTAGATTCATCTTGGCCATTTTCTTGAGGATAATAAGGCAATGATTTTTTATGTAAAACCAAGAAGGTAGAATAAATGATACCCTGGGTCACTAACAATCTTGAAGCGGCATCCAAATTGAGAAATAACTTGCTTCCATAAGAACTTGGCCATTTTTGAGTGTTGTTCTTATGAGTGGCCCTAGTATTTACCCATTTTGTCATGTAGTAAGTATCATGATGATGTATCATGCTTGGAAATACTAAGTAGCTTGGCTAATGGGGCCCACAAAATCAATCCTCCACTTATCAAAGGGTTAATAGAAAATCACTTAGAGAGCTCTATCTTATCTATTTGGATCGGCAACTTTATTTGTTGGCACTCACCATAGTATTTAATGAATAGGGTTGGCCACTAGAATTGTGAATGTAAAATCTTTTTGGCTATGGTGCTTGCATCAAAGTGATTGCTTACTATCCCTCCATGTTCTTCTTTTGGCACATCCTAAATTTCATGCTCACATATGGATCTTCAAAGAAGATTATCATATCCTAATCGATATACTTGTCCTACAATCTAGTGAGGTTGGGTCTTGATCAAAAGATGGGTAATGCATGCCTTCTTTAATGGGCATTCAAGTAAACTAGGCTCTAGAATATGGAAAATATCATCAAGCCAATATGGCATCAAGTTGGATTTGAAGAGTTGAGCCTCTTGTTGATTGTGAAGAAGTGAGTGTTAGAAAGATCATCTCATAAATATGTGCTAGTATTGGACCACTTGTTACTCAAGACGTGTGATCGGCCACATGATGTTGCTTTTCCTTTTTCATGAAAATAAAGAAATAAAAATCTAATAATAGTACAAGCCATCAAGAAGTTCGTCCTATAGAGAGGGTTTATGTATGAAGTGCAATAATGGTTGATGGTCTACAAAGAAGGTGAACAACATGGTCAATGAGACAATACTACTCCAATTGCAATCTTGGATGCACTAATGTATACATAGAATGTTATTGTCCAATTTGGGGTTTGTAAGATAGGTTAGTTATAAGAGCATTCTCTAGCTCCATGTAAGCATCTTGCATTCACCAATTTAGTTCTAAACAACTAGGAGGATGTACAAAGATCCTGCTATTGTAGCATAGTTCAACATAAAAGGCTTGTAGTATTTGATATGCCCTTAGAAAAACTAGATCCATTTTTCATTTGCAAGTATTATTATCGATAGAAGAAATTTACTCAGCATGTCCTTGAAGATAGTATGCATTAAACTTTGAAAGGTGGCTAGAGCATTCGTGAAACAAAATTTCTTTGATTTTATCTTGAGGACCTATGAGTCTTAAAAGACACTACAAAGATCCAAGGGGGAGCAAAGGAAGGGATGCATTATAAGAGTTCATGTGCTTGTGATGGCCCCGCAAGCAAATGAACGTTGGAGCTGGGCAAGAGGTCTTCATCGAACAAATGAGGTCCCTGCCGAAACAACGCAAGCTTGGGTGCCCATCTTGTATCTAGAAATTACAATCTCGATAGTAATAGTGAGAATATTGATTGAAACACCATATTGGGGAATATGGGAATTTTTCATAAGTTTGGGACATGTGGTCAAATCTTTGGATTTGTCATAACTTGAACACTATAACTCCAAATCGAGCGCTCTATAGCTCAATAGATTCCATTTTTCAAGCTCTTTTCAATGATAGGTCACATCATATGGTTTTGAGAAACTTATGGGCATGTTATCCGGGTGCCACCTTTTTAGTATTCAAAAAATGGGAATTGGGAGATTCCCAAATTCACTAATATTGTGTTTTGAAAATAGGATATTATAAGATGACTTAAGTTTCAAGGATCCTTATGGATACCATGAGACTTAACTAGATGAATGATAAAATAGTTTCCCAAGAGGGAATTTCCAAAAGGAGCATCCCCTCCCATGATGGAGTTAAGTCCATGCATAAATTGTGATTTAAACATCAAGTAGCTACATTCAAAAGAAAATTAGGGCTAATGCTCTATGTTTCCTCAAGAAGGAAATTAGGGCCAATACTCTATGTTTCCTCAAGAAGGAAATTAACAGAATGGATAGTACGTTACATGCAACAATTTAAAGCCCTAAGAAAACATAGGTCTAAGGAGATCAAAATAACCTCAATGAGATTCTATTTTTGAATAGGACTACCTAGTATAGTATTGATTTCTGAGCTAGGAAATTACTATCTTTTGGCCTAGTAAATAGTTTAAGAAGAGGACCCCCTTTTAAGATCCCTTATAAGGACGGTTTCCTACGATCTTGGAATAAAGTGTTGTATTGAACCATATTATTTAAAGGGAAAAGTTTGAAGAAAACCTAAGATCTTGATGAGATATGAATTTGGACTTGAGAATGATTAAAGTTCTAAGAACAGACTAGGCTAAATTAGAGATGCCATAATGACTCCAAGTTTTATTTCCTTTTAAGGAGATATGATAAGGGCTTATGTCTAGTTCATAACAACTTAGATAAGTTGTATGAGACCTCATACTAGAGAGTATATCACTTTGATAGATTCCTATGCATAAATTGTACTACCACATTTTCTCGATGCATTAGAAAATGATTTTTTGATTGATTATGTATTTTAAAGTTATATTAGACCATTTAGAGACGTGTGCTAGATCTCCCCCTAAGGTTAGCCATTGAGCTCTCCACCAAGGTTCTATTTGCCCACTTCAGATGTGAGGATTGGTACTAGAAGTGAGAGATCTCTTTGTAGGGAATGATAGTTAGCTAGGAGACACCAACAAGCCAAGGGGCTTTTTGTTGTAATTCCTAGGGTGCTTAGGACTAGTCTCTAACCTCCTATGAGCCCAAAATAGGTCTTGTGAAAGGCCCTGATCCTACTTGAGGAGCGATATT